>NW_028237025.1:0-95000 GCF_017979445.1 Akebia trifoliata
AACCGAGCTAAGAAAGACACAATAGGAAGACCCTTTTTCATCGATAAAGTAAACAACTCCGGGAATAAGACCCTAAGAGCTGACTTTCTGCACCAAACATCCTCCCAAAACCAAACTCTCCTTACAAACCCCCACCCTTGGAAAGTGCAATTTTTAAGGCGTATCGATTACATTTTTTAAAAAAAGTATCACAATTTTATTAAAAAGATGAGAGAAAAAAGGAGGCTGAGTTAGCCCCCATAAAAATGAAAAGAAAATAAACGAAGACTGGCCCGAAAGCCAAAAAAATAAGTAGCACAAATAGCGTCCCATCTGAAAACAAAATCTTGGAAGGAGATGCCCACAAAATCCCTACTCAGCTTGAAACAGAAGTACAAAAGGCCCAAAATCTCCAAAAACATAGTTTGGGAAGTACTTTCCAAAAGAGAAAAGGAGTGAGGTAAAACGAAATTCATCTAGAAATGAGACAAGGACATCCAAATATCTCGGGAAAAAGGACAATGAATTAAAATGTGGTTCACCGATACTAGCTTGCTAAGTTGGTAGAAGACTGTGAGTGTTGATCCCACCACCTGGGTTTAAAACCCACCTTCACAGGTAAAAGAACTCTCTTTTTGATATTTTTATTGGTACAATCAAATGGTTGAACTATTGTTTCCTTGAAATTCATTTTCTCACAACCATTTTCCAAAGGAATTCATATTCACTGGAAAACGAATTCCCAGCAATCATACACACCCATTGACCAAGCTAACCAAATTCTCACATAAAGCATTAACAACCTTAACTAAAAATTTCTAAATGACTGTAAACTCAAATTTAACATGTCTAAAGTCTAGACTGCCCTCTAAATTACACCAATGCTCAAAGGCCAAAATACCCAAGATTCTCATCACAGTCTAGAGAACAGCCAATCGTACAACCTCAAGATGATGCCTACCACACCTTTGATAGGTTGAAAACTTTGAAAACTGATAATAGATTCCTAGAACTTTCATATAAACATCTAAACATGAGTGATAATGGGAGGCGAGTTGACCAAGTATAAGATAAATCATGCATTATCAATCACTGGGGCAGTTAGAAAGTCTGGAACTGTGTTTCTTGTTTTCCCTCTCTGATCAATATATTATACTTTTCAAAAAAAAAAAGTCTGGAACTGTGCTTAGTGATAAGATATAAGAAAATACCCTGTTTCTTTAAAAGAAAATTCTTTCAATTTTCTTGCTAATTCAATTTCAGTTGCCGCAGCTCCCGGAACTAGACGGCTGTCCTTGCACATTGCCTGAGACAAACAAGTTATGAAAGTGTTGATATTCAGTCACGCAACAACAATCTTAGGAGTACCATGAAAACCATTTATTAGAAAGGGTATTTTAGAAATAACCCCCTGCAAAATTGGTGATATTTGGTTTACCCCCTTGCAAAATGCAAGATTAGGTCTACACTCCTTGACTGTAAGTCAATGTTGCATTTTCTTGATGTTTTAACAGTGGAACTTTTTTTTTTTCAAATGCTTAAATTACTAAATCAAAATTTCACTGTTAAATCATCAAGAAAAAGCAACGTTGACTTATGTTCAAGAGGGGTAAACCTAATCTTGCATTTTGCCAGGGGGCAAAACCTAATATCACCAATTTCACATGGGACTGTTTCTAAAATACCTTCTAGAAACTGGAATAAGTTGCAAAAAGATCAATACATCAACAAAAATCTCCACAAAATACCTTATAGGTATTCACACCATCATCAACTGCTCTTTCAAGGTCGTCTAATATACTATCAGTACTTCCTCGTAAAACCAGAGTGCAAACAGAGTTTCCACCCTCTTCGTTTTTCACAATAGTGACCTGTGGGATGAAAGAATAACTATAAATTCATGGGCAAAGTCAGGGCTAGAAATGATGCAAGTTTTGAAGTAACAACTTCAGTCATGGGAACTGTGAGGAGTATACCCGAACACCACCAACTTCCTCTACTGAAATAGAATCTGCATATCCCAAATCATCCGGATTTGGCTGGCTAAGCTTCAACTGTTACCAAGATTACGGAAGCACATAAGGAAAAGATCGAGGAGATTTCAGGTGACATCTAGTGATAATATACTTACAATAGCTACAGAACCAGTTGTACGGCAGAACCGCCTCAGTTCAAACTTTGAACTGACTTTTAATACCATGAGCCTGTGAGTAAGATTCTACGATTAGTAGGCTTGTTTATGTGGGCCACTAAAACAAAATATGTAAATGAAAGATGGAAAAAAAAAAAAAATTATTCAACTGTGGTATAAGATATTCACAAATAAACTGCACTCAGCAAATGCAAGTTGCATCTAAAGTGACACATGCCCTTAGGGCCCAGGCAATGTTTCTAGCCCATAGGAAAGTTGGCACCTAAAGTCACACATGCCCATAGGGCCTACATGGAGATAGAGGAGGTCATCCTCACCAAAATCAACACACTGCGATGTTTCCAGTCTACAAAAAGTGGTTACAAGTTGGACCATCTGTTTTTACCATTAACTTAAATGCCCATTTTTTTTATGGGTAAGCTGGACTTGAACCCACGACCTCAAAGTTTCTTTGCAAAGCATCAAACCAACTGAGCTATGGGTCTAAGCCCATTTATAGGCTTAGAAGTTTCATAATGTATTGATTCTTGTTAAAATGATCTTGTCACCATGGAGATCACCCTCATCTAAAACCAACCCATAAATTATCTCTGTGGACCCCCCTATGAGTATGTGTGACTTACAAGTTGGACCATCCATTTTTACCCTTAATGCACATTTGATGATAGGCTTAGAAGTTTCAAAAGGGACTGATTTTTGTGAAGATGATCTTGTCACCATTTAATATCATCCTCATCTAAAATCAACCTTTAAATTATCTCTGTGGGCCCTGAGTATATGTGACTTTAGATGCCAATTTTCCAGAAGTCTTTGGATCCCAGCCTTATATTACACATGCAGGAAATGGATACGTGAATTAAAAAAGACCCATATGTTATGCAAATACGTGTGTAATGGGAAAAGAAACTTAGACGTAGAATGCATTTTCTCTGTCACATGGATTATGGGTGGACGACACACAAGGTCACCCAGGGTATTGGGCCTCTCTGAGCACTAAGGATTCCTACAACTTTCCCGGCAATGCATCTAAGCCCTACCATGAATGCAAATAGCACATTAGACAAATTTTAAGGAATTTAAATAGGTGGAAAAGAACATTTTACTTGTAACGCTCGCAGAAATGTAGTGCCATCTCTCCAACTGCTGCTCCACTAACAATAACTTTGGCACCTGAATCAGCAACTGCTTTTATAAGCTCTTCAACTTTGGCTTCCTCTGTTTTCGCATAGTTCTCTAGCTGCAAGAACCCACATAACAAAACATATTCTCCTTAGTGAAGCATTTTATTGGTATCATTCCAAGACAAGGCGTTTTAAGACTAAAGATATACATAAATGCATTGTCAGCTCATCTCCATAGGAAGCAATAAGGAAATGTAAGGCATCAAACACTAATTAACAATAATTCTTCAAACTTAGGTTGGCAAGAGTTACACAAAACTCCTCCATGACAAATTAAACTTGATTGTAATATTTTTAAATTTAATAGAAGCTAGGGTGAAGTCCAAGTTTAATATCTAACACATATAGCTAATAAAGATAATAAGAAAGACTGTAAAAGATATCATAAATGTAAAGAACGGTTCTAGATGAAATTGTGACACTCAATAGCTTAGCATAGGCTTTGAATAAAGTTATACTTATCACAAAAAAAAAAAGCTTAGCATAGGTCTCTAATCATGGTTTAAAGGTTCACATGGAGTACATCAAGTGTTGATCCTCCCAAAAAATCAGACCCTTCTAAATTCTAACCTTTCAAATGTGGACTTAACAAATAACTTAATTGTCCAAAATTTATCAAATTGTCATCCATTCTCAGAGAACTAAAAATTAAGGAGGTTGTGCTCACTGAAGGGAAGTTCTTTAATATCTTTTAATTGTTCTGTTAAAGAAATAACATCTCTTGGCTGCCTAAATTTATAAAACTTCCAAACTACCTTATCTTAACCAACCACATCTACCCACATATATCTCTCTTACAAGTAGAATTTTCCATAATTTTCTCACTGTCATATAACTTTTTTTGGATAAGTAAAATGCCACGAAATTGAACTCATAAATTGGTTTCTGATAAAATAGTACTGTTAGAAGCTCTTGCCAAGATCTTAACAATGAATATTTTATTTAATTATAAAATTCTTATTTACATTAATATGAAGATTATATATAATATGCCCTAAGTCCTAGAATGATAACATAGGCACTGCTTGATACATCCACAAAATACTGTAAATTTGCAAGGGTTTTTGTCATTTCTTAATGTAAAATTGCATCTAACAAAGGGCAATAAGGCACCCAACAGATTATCCAATATGCAGCACATCTGTATCCACATGATACAGATGTTAGATACTGAACAGCTACTTCTACTATATAATTTTTTTTTACATTTCTTACATTAATATAATATTAATTGTTCTCTTAGCTACTGAAAATTTGCTTGTTTGGCATGAACTAAAAACAGAAAGCCGTACTTAGCTTAAAAACAGAAAAATAAAGCATGGGATGAAGATATTAAAAACTACAATACCAGTGCTGGTATCTGTATCCTAGATTTTGGGAGAATGGCTAGTAGCACCCCCATTTCCCATGCCAGTATTCATACTAGGTCCATATATGGGCATCTTAGATCAAAATATAATAAAAGCTTAAAGTAGCAAAAGGTTTGTTGAGCACAGCTGGCAATAGCCATGTTTTCATTGTGCTTGAAAATTGTGCAACCAGATAGATGAGCATATTTATATCAGATATTGATATAAGAAAGTGCATAGTTTTAACATAAAAACACCGCATCTGTAAGATTCAGAAACCAACAGCATATAATTGGGATAACCGTGCACATCCTGCAGGGAGATACTATTTAAGATTCCTTCCATATGTCTCCTACAAAAGCTTAACTATTTGTCATTGGATTTGGCTCAAACACATTATATGGCATATGCATTTATAAATGGCATAGAAACAAGTGAATTGGGAAAGGTGACAAATATTAGAATAGGAAGTAGGCTTCATTGATCATGAGTGAGTACAGATACGGATTTCTAAATCAGCAACCACTAAACAAAAGCTTCTCCATAAGAACCTGATCAGCACTATGAATTAGAACAGTTCCTTTTGTTTCAGTTGCTGATGTATCAACACCTCCAGCAAACACTGCAATCTACAAAAGAGAAAATCAACGATAGAATAATGTCACATAAGAATCGAGAATTAAACTCCAAACCAGATCAAAAAGAAAATTTTCCATCTATATATTCTAAACAGTTGAGGCGTAACATCAGAATTCAAAACTCAGAACATGCATGCATGAATGTATGTATGTATATTCCCTATCCTGCAGTGCAGGAAGCTACATGGAGTTACGAATGTAAATTCACAATTAAAAAAGTCCATCAGAAGCAGTAGATTTTAAGCAGTTAAACATGCAAGGAAAGACAATGTTCGTGAGGGTTGGAAAGGGGTGCTCAGATCTTTGCCAGCCTTTTGGAGACAAGTTCGTTTCCCTGTTGGATTGGGGAGGAGGGTATGCTTTTGGGAGGATGTTTGGTGTGGTGAATCACCTCTTAAAATACCAATTTCCCCAACTTCAATTTCCCCAACTTTACGAGTTTTCACAGAAGAAGAGCTTCCCATAGCTTCGGTAAGGGAATACAATTTTCAAGAACTTTGGCTTCAGAAAAAACTTAAATGACTGGGAGTTAGTGGCAACATGCTCCTTATAAAGAAGTGTGGAGGAGGTTCAGTTTCGGCTAGAGAAAAATGACTGCATTATTTGGGTCAAACCTGTAATGTCCAACAACAACAACAAAAATATTGACCAAGTCAACTAAGGTTGACTGAGTCAACCATTGTTGACTCAAGTTTGGTCGACATGGTCAAACTTTGGTCAACCAATATTGACCAAGTCAAATGACCAAAGTCCAAATTTTTAGAAAATTCTTAAAGAACTAGAATTTTTAGTAAATATCTAGATATTTTAATAAAATCTAATATTTTGTGTTAGCAGATTTTTTTTGTTTCTTATTCTACACAAAGAAAGAAGGAAAAAGAAAGAGAAAAGAAAGAAGGAAAAAATGAAGAGAAAAGAAAGAAGAGGTAGAAGGAAGAGAAAAGAAAGAAAAAAGAGAAAAGAGAAAGAAGAAGTAGGCCCTTTTAATTCTTTATGATAGTCTTAGTCAAATTTTTTTTTAAAAAAAATTCTAATTTTGTAGTTGTAAAACAAAATTTGTTTTGTAATTTTAAAACATTTCTGATTTGGTAATTTTAAAACAAAAAAATTATTTCGTAATTATTTTTAATAGCATGCACATATTTTATATATATTTATACTACTGTTTTTATGAGTTTAAGGTATACTAATAGTTACTGTTTTATTTGAAAAAGAGTATTACATGCTTGTAGTTACTTTATACATATATTATGTGCGTATTTTATACATACTAAAAATGAAATACAGCAATTATAAAAGTTGTTTTTGTAAAATATTTACACTATGTATACTAGATGAATTGATTGATCAAATATTATTATATGTATTTTATACGTGCTAAAAATAAAATTCAACTATGAAAGTTGTTGTTTTTGTATAATATTTACACTATGTGTACTAGATTGAATGATCAAAATATTTGTTGCTTTATACGTACTTTATACGTATTTTATACGTGTTTAAAAAAAATACAGTATTGATAAAAATAAAATAAAAAATACAACTATGAAAGTTTTGTTTTTGTATAAAATTTACACAATATTTATGCTAGATTGAATAATAAAAAACTTGCTGCTTTATACGTACTTTATACATGTTTTATACGTATTTTGTACTTATCAAAAAAGAAAATAAAGCAACTATATAAGTTGTTGTTTTTACATACAATTCATATATTTTGTTCATATTTTATAAGATACATGATTTTGAATGAATTAAACTAGTGGACAACTTTAATCTTTTTTATTATAGATTACCAACTATTTCAAATTAAAAAGTTGGGCAAGAAAAGTATTTTATTTAAAATAAAATATGAGAACTAAAAGAAAACAAATACTTATATGTAGTATTTTAGTAATTTATTAAAAAGATTGTGAAAACCTATAAAGAATAACATATTGTGATATTTCTGGAATGATGTGTTATTCTATGATAATAGTTGCGTTGTTTGAGTTCTTATGTATTATGGGATGCATAAGAACACAACATCACAACAGGAATCCGAAAATTTCCTTTCTATCTTTAATAGAGAACAAGATGTAGATAGTTGTATGATAAATAGAGATTATCAAATGCACACCAAATTGGCATAGATGAAGATGACTAGTTAATGATCATTAATAGTCTAGAATAGTCAAGAAAAAATGACATACTTGATTTGACCCGTTTCTTAAGTCCTTGATCAATGGCCAACCTGAGCCAGAAAACAGTTACCCAAATTATAGCAGAGGCTGACCATAAAATTAGGAACTAACGGTGGGATTCCACACTAGTGAAGTATTGGAATAATTGTATTTTGAATGAGATGTTCACATCAGTCGTAAGTCTCAACTCTCTATTATAGTACTCTATTATTTGAGGTTATATTATTACAAGTTCTTCAAATTTTAATTGTGTTTCAATTTCCTATTAGGTTTTATGACATCAGTGTTCAATTATTTTCAATTATGTGTTGAATATCAAACATACATGATTTACGAATTCTTAGAATGTTTAAACTGCATATAAAATGCTATTATTTAGAATTGTAAGATTCCCCTATTGGGTAACTCCCATGTTACTCACCCTACGACATCACAAATTTCAAGTGCACCTGGTTTAGGTGATCTTTCCAAAGAAGCTCAATGTCATGACTTTATAGATGATCAGTCCAAACTTCTAGGAGTAGAGCATGGGTACTACTAGTGAGTCTTGAAATAAAATTAGGTTTAAGTCTTCCGTTGTCGTTTTCTAATGTAATTATGAACACAGTATTATGTCGTCACTATTTTATATATATGTCAAGTACGCTGATGTAGGATACATATCTATTCTGTTGGGCAATGATCAGGTATGACATATAGATATTTATATGTTGTTTACGTCTATCTATTGATTATCATGATATGAGTTATATATCATGCCTCTGGATTCAACTTGAGAATCATGGGAATTCGGGTTGAATTTTTGAGACGTGACAAAATCAGAATGGTGTGTTTTCGCTAAATAGTTGTATTCACTCCTTAAAGGGATTGTGCATCCTTCTCCGGTCCCTTAGTCAACAAATTCGGGGCTCAGATTGCCTTCTTTATTTGATGTGCCACACAAAAAGAATCCTTGCCATGGAGCAGCTCATGTAGCATGGCCCTTGGGGCCTAATATGTGTTATATCTGTAGAGAAGATGTGGAAGCAACAAAGCATCTTCTTATGCACTGCCCGATTGCTCGTTCTGTGTAAAGTAAAGTTCTAGACTTATTTGGAGTAGAAGGTTGCATGCCCATTATAATTCACTCGCAGTTTTGCTCTTGGAGTGAGTGGGGGAATGGCTTTAAAGGGTCTAAAAGGCTGCTTTTGGAGTATCTTTCCTTTTGCAGTCTTTTGGAAGGAATGGATTTACATGTGTTCGAAGGGAAGTCCGAATCTTCTCAAGCATTGTTCTTGAATATTTTCTCTTTTTTTTTTCCGGAGTAAGGTGTCAAGAAGAATTCATTTTGATGATTTTATGGGAAGGTGGGGTTGGGTCTGTAATTTGGAAGTTAACAATTGTAAGAGAGGTTGTTTTCCTTGTATTGTTGGTCTATAATTTGGAAAATAATATTTGATCATCCAGCAAAGTTCAACTACAAAGTTTGTATCTTGGTGCTCTTAAGGGTCTAGATTTTTCTTGGTGGCAAACTGACTGAAAGAAAGGCCCTCTATTAGCTCTTGCTTCTTGCTAAAAAGAGTCCAACTTCACTACCCATAATCACCAAATAACCGGAGCCCATCAAAACTTGCATATCTCCAGAGAGATGAATGCATGCCCCCAAGTGCAAACGAAGGTATAAGTCCTTGTACGCCACTTTTTTTTTTTTTGTGATAAGTTAAAATTTCATTAGAATGAAGACGAGAAGTCGCAAAAATACAAAGCTTAAAAAAGAAGAAAAAGAAAACCAAAAAAATCCAGCTAATCTCCCAAATTACAAACTATATCCCAACGAGCGACAAAATCCTCAAAGAAAATGCCCTTGAACACTTATGATGCCTTACCCCAATAGAAAAGTAACTCTAACACATTAATCTTGAGCTTCCAAGCGATGACTCATTTCCTTCAAAAATCCTCTTATTCATTTCCTTCTATAAGCCCCAACAAACGGCAAAAGGCAATAGGCTCCACTTGAGCGGCGAAACGGAATCCCCCAAAATAGCCACAGATTAAATAGCTCACGAGTTGTATGAGGTAGACATCCTTCCAAACCGAAAAGACTAAGGTAATGAGCCCACAACCGATTCGCTATTTCACAATGCAAGAGGATGTGGTCAACCGTTGTAGATCTTCCATACACAAAGATGCAACAATTTGGTGTTTGGAAACCTCTTCTAATGAGTTGATCCATAGTGGTTAACCTACCCAAGGATACTTGCCACGCAAAGACTGAAATTTTTTAGGGAACCTTTATACTCCAAATCATAGAAGCGGGGAATATGGAAGTCAAAATTGCTAATTCATCCATATACATAGATCGCAAGGTGAAGCCCCCTTCTCTTGTACCATCCCATAATCTATGATATTCTTGTTTGCTAAGTGTAATTCCAACATCGACTAGCTCCAATAGACGCTCCACACTACTCATTTCCCAATCATTGAAGTCCCTCCAAAAACCAAAGCCCCCATGCTTTCTCCAAATCGTCCCCTACCAGGAATGAGTCAATGGTCGACCTCTTTTTGCTCGACACCACATACAGATCTGGAAAAACTTCTTGCAAAGGTAAATCACCACATCGCCTATCTTCCCAAAAGCGAATTATATTACCCTTCCCCATTTTAAACCTCACCTTCTTACTGAATGAAGGTAAGTGTCGTAAGATGCTCTTACAAACCCCACACCCATATATTCCATTAGCTTCTTTTGACTCCCATTCCAACTCCTTCAACCCAAATTTGTCCACGATTACCTTCCACAAACTACCTTCTTCTTCACCGAATCTCCACAACCACTTAGACAAAAGAGCAGAATTCATCGCTGCAAAGTTTCTAATTCCCGTACCCCCTCTAGCTTTCGATATGCACAACTTCCTCCAACTCACCATATAATACTTTCTTTTGGCCTCCTTATCATGCCAAAAGAAATCCCAACAAATCTTAGTGAATTTAACCTCCACACTACAAGGAACAGAGAATAGAAACAAGAAATAGTTAGGGACACTCGCTAGTGTACTCTTGATAAGAGTTAGTTTTCCCCTTTTAGATAAATACATGGCTTTCCAAACCCTCAACCTTCTACCCATCTCCCCAACATTGGATCCCAAATCTCCTTATTCTAGAACTCACAACAAGAGGTAACCCGAGATAGGTACCAGGCAGAGAACCCGACTTGAACCCAACCGATGCTGCCAACACATCAATCCCTTGAGTTGCACAAACCCCCATCACCATGGTATTATTAAGATTAACAGGGATTCCAGACACTACCTCAAAACACCCAAGAATGCTACTCAGAAACCTCATCTACGACGTTGAAAAATCTAGAAAAATGAGAGTATCATATGCGAATTGGAGGTGAAAAATGAGATGCCCCTAACTAACCGCTCTAAACCCTAACAAACTATCATTCTGGACTATTTTTTAAATCAATTTACCGAGAGCTTCCATGACTAACGAGAACAATGAGGTGACAATGGATCCCCTTGTCTTAAACCTCTAGAACTCTTAAAATCTCCTTCAGGTGACCCATTTACTAAAATAGAGAAAGGAGACGTGACACATTTCATCACCCATTTAATCCAAATATTACCAAACCCCATCCAACAAAGCATATACTCAAGGAAGGACCAATTGACATGATCATAGACTTTTTCAAGATCAATCTGGCACCCAAGACCCGCTTCATTGAGTTTCCTTCTAGAGTCAATACATTCATTAGCTATTAGAATGCCATCCAGAATCTGACGACCCAATAGAAAGCCCCTTGATACGCCCCAATAATACAATGTAACACCTTCTCTAATCTCTTTACTAGCATTTTGGATAAAATTTTGTACACCGAGCCAATTAGACTAATCGAGCAAAAAAATGCATAAGGCCATGTAGAATCCCACTTCCTTCAAACTAGTTGCTTTCCCATCAAGCTAAGTAGCCCGGGGGCATAAGTACGTGTAGAATCCCACTTCCTTCAAACTAGTTGCTTTGTACACCCTTCTCTTAAAGTATCCTTAACCCATTCTGCCCACAAATATGAAGGATAGGGGTTCAACATGAATTGCACAACAGGAGTAAGATCCATCTAAACCAAGGGAACAAATGTGGTGAGGCCATGGCTTATAGCTAACTTGCTTTTTTCCCCTTTGTTGACAATATAATCTGCCCATGATCCTATGGTGGTGAAGGGAAAGAACGAAAAGATGCCTCACCTAGGAAACGATTATCAAGGCGTGGCACATTCCTTTTGAACTTGACACAACTTTTCATCCCCCTTGAGATGTTGTCTCCTTGACTAGTGGTGCCTCTCATTCTTTTATCAAAGAAGGCTTTCTATGCCTTTTCATCATCGAAAAAATCAAAGGAAGTATAAGAAAGAAAGCACTTAGAAATTAGTAACTCGCAAACTTAAGCAACAGCAGAAGTGAAAAGGATAGAAACCCCCCCCCCCTCCTATTTATAAAGGGAATCTTAATGCACTCCCAACTCAAATATCAATGGAAGCTGCCAAAAATATCACATGTCCAAAGGCTGCTCATCAGTGAAACGACTATCATTGTCTTTTCAAGAGATGCACCCACAAATTGGGATGTAATCCTTGCCTCAAAAAACAAAAAATGTAACGCACCTTGCCCCCCAAGCAAAACTGATGGCCAATCATTGTTGACAAATAGAGCGCCATATTTCAAAAATCATGCACCCCTCATAAGGGCCTTAATCCATGACTATAAGTCATCAAGCTCCAACTCTATGTCTAATATTTGCTACTCACTAGGCTCCACAGAATAACAATCACTTGGCTCTAACACCATGACTAATTGTTGCTAGGCTCCATAGAATAACAATCACTTGGCTCTAACACCATGACTAATTGTTGCTAGGCTCTAATACCTTGACTAACAGTGTTTGGCTCTAACGCCATGATTTATAAGTGTTGGGTTCAAAAGCCTCAACTAACAATAGCTTGGCTATAATGTCGTGGCTAATAGTCTCCAGGCTCCAATGCCTTGACCAACACTCACTTGGCTTGAGGCCATGACTACTAATTACTAGGCTATAACACCTCTACTAATAAATTGGTTGACCCCAGTGCCATGGCTAATAGTCACTAGGCTCCAACTTCTCAACTAATAGTCACTTGATTCTAACATCATGACAAGCAGTAGCTATGCTCTAACTTCATGAGAAATGCGAACACAAGGATGACATGCATATGATATGACAAGAAAATACACACCAAACGATCAAATCAAGACTAACACTATATTTAGCCACCAATAAAGGAAGCATTTATGGAAATAGGTAACATGGATGAGTGCAAACCTTAGCTTTTTCCATTCTCTTTATGCTTCCAACAGCATCAGTTTTTAAAACCATACCCCGAACAATTGAACTATTGTGCAAACCGCCTCCCAGAAGTTTTGCAACACGGACATTATCCACATTAAAGTTTGCCGGGTTCTTGGGGCATACCTGGATGCATGCCTGAAATGAAGAAAAAAGACAGCATTCAGAACCCAACCCAGTAATTGTAATGGTAATGAAAGTAATAGTACAAGCAGTACGTTACTCATACTTACATCAGCAATAAGAGAAGACAACATATCTTCTTGACCGAATTGCTTGCTAGCAATGGCAGCTTTCATCCTGGAAACAACCTGATCCTTGTTCCGCACGTCCATTGTTTCTGAACCTTCCTCTACCAACTCTTCTAAAATTTCAATTGTCTAACAATCAAGGAAATAACTGTCAGAAGAAAATAATGGAAAATTTATATGTTCTTGTTTTTTTATAATCACTAAGTAAAGAATGAACAAACCTTATTGATTGCTTTGGTGTATCCGCTTATAATTTCACTTGGGTGCAGGCCCGACCTGATAAGCTCCTCTGCATTTTGAAGAAGTTCACCAGCAAATGATATAGTGAGGTTAGCTCCATCACCAATTTCTTCCTGTTGAGCTTTGCTAGCTAACACCAGAATCTTGGCTGCAGGGTGCTGAACCTCAAGCTCATTCACAATGGTGGCAGCATCATTTGTGACAAATAGCTTGTCCAGATGATTAATGACCATTTTATTCATACCTGATTAATGATTGAAAAAAAATAACATAAATCCATTTTTTTGGAAATTAAGAAACAATAGTATTTAGAATAACCACCACAAGAGTAGCATATTACTGAAGGAAAGCAGAAGTTTTCTCTCTCTCTCTCTCTCTCTCTCTCTCTCTCTCTCTCTCTCTCTCTCTCTTTAATAAATGCAACGCAACCATGCATCAGCAAACAAATCATTTCCATGATTCAATTCTGTTTGGAACAAGAATAAAAGAATATGAAATAAAAAAAAGGAAAAAATAATAATCATTATATATGCCCTATCCCAATGATTTGGGGTCCACGATATGAATTCAATACACCATTTAACCCCGTATATCTATATACTAGAGTCCATTCGTGCCTACAGCACAGGTATCCTCTTTGGGGTTAAGGGAATAACTATGGAAAAAAAAACAAAAAAAGTTGGTGGATAGGGATGGCAATTTTGCCCCAACCTGCCCCGCCCCTATAGGGTCGGTTTTTCCCACTTCTAAACAGTTTCGGGGTGGTTATGATAATAGAAATGAAAAACCGACATGGTTTCAGGGCACGGATGGTTTTGATATACCCTGCCCTGCTCCGATTATCTATTATATAAAACACATCTTTATTCCCCCCCCCCCCCAATAAACATATTTGCTGGTGTGAGATGGGGTTGGTAAGGATCTAACTAACAGCTGGGATCACTTCCCTCTAAAAACAAAAAACTACCTAAAAAACACCGGTTTACACCTTTTTTCACGGTAATTTTAATTCTGGAGTTGAACCCTTTGCTCACTAACTTAGTAGATTTAAAATCGCACTAAGGGTCATTTAGGCCAACATGGATTACCACTTTGAAAATCCAACACAACATACTTTTTGTAATTCATGGAAAATCTTAGACTAAAAAAATTCAAGAAAAACATTCTTTGAGCATGATCCAAGGTGTTGAAAATGGTCAGTTACCAATCCCAAAAAACTCAAAACTAAAATTCAACGATGGAAAATGAAAGTTTTTTTTAATATTTTTTCAAAGTACTTCAAAGTTAATTCTCTACAAGCCTGTTGCATCGGATCATGTGTTTTTGGATGCCAACATGAGAAATCACAACCCTTAACCAGATTTGGAATTTTAAGAAGTTAGTCGGGCTAGACTCACCCTTTGGCTTACCATTCAAAACTGTTCGACTAAAAAACTGCCATTTATTTCAATTTTGAACCTCCACCCTACTCTCTCTCTCTCTCTCTCTCTCTCTCTCTCTCTCTCTCTCTCTCTCTCTCTCTCTCTTCCGAATATAGGTTTCCACATTTTGACTTTCTTCCTCATATTTTTTTAATTGTGTGGCTTTTAAATTATGGTTGAAGATGGAGATTTTGAACAATTTTCAGTGTTAACTTTAATTTTGGTTGAAGATGTGCAAGCTTTGTATGATTTAGATAGATTTTCACAATGTAACTTTCAGATTTGTATGTTTTCTTTGAAATATTTGAATTTGTTTCTATCCTTTTTTCTTTTTTTTTTTTTTTGAGGAAACCTACTTAAAACATTTTTTTTAATGGTTGATAAAAGATTTACATGAGTTTCCACACCTAGTTCTCATATAGTGCTACTACAATTCATTGTAGCAACATTCTTCAATGGTACACCTACTTTTAACAATTAAATCATTAAATGTGTTTGTTTCTTTCTCCTCTACTTTGGTTGACAACAGTTTGTAGAAAAGGGATGGAGGATGATTTGCCAGAGTCACTGTTAGATCGGACGGATTACGAATTGTTTCAGATTTGATTCTATGTCCAATTTTAAACATGAATCCAGACTGGCCTGACCCAATAAGTAAATGGGCCTAATTTCATTACCCAAAAACATATTTAATGATCCAACATCTAACAGTCTATCTTAAAACAGGAAACAAACATTTATTTAGATATAAATAGATATTTTTTACAATAATTTAAATTTATTTTAATGAAATGACATGAAAAATGGGATGATTCAAATGAGTAAACTTGATCTCGATGAGTGTCTAGATGAGACGAAAAACCAAGATTCAAATTTTTATTAGCATAAGGAATATTCAACCTATACGGAACAAATGCATGAAATGATCCATGGCGTAGGCGGGGCGGGGATGGGTCAAAAATATTAGACCTGAGTCGGGGTCAAGGCGGGTTCGGGGTAACCAATAATCAAGGGCGGAGCTAAGATTTTGCCCATATGGGAGCAACCAAGAGTAGAACAAATTTTGTGGGGGAAACTAAGAGTGAAAAATAATATTTGTGGGGGCAGCTAAGAGTGAAAAAAAAAATGTGGGGGCAATAGTGACAGATTTTGTTATCCGATGCTAAAATCTATCAAAATAGCTCATTAGTCCATAGACTTTGAAAATTATTGTGGGGGAAGTGCCCCCACTGTAAATCCGCCCCTACCAATAATAATCGGGTCAGATCGGATTTAGCAAAACCCGACCCATTGCTAGCCATAGTTGGAGGGGTATTATTAAAAAATTGAGGTTAAGGGACAATATGAAAAATAATGAAGTGGATTAAAGGAGTAAAAGAAGAAATATAGCAAAGGTAGTGGTAGGGCATCCTCTTTGGGGTAAAGAGGGTAAAAGTGGAAAAAAATAATGTTGGAGGGGTTATTATTAAAAAAAATTGAACTTAAGAAGTAAAATATGAAAAACAATAAAGTGGGTTAAAGGGATAAAAGAAGAAATATAGTAAAGTTGGAGAGATGACGAGTAAAGGAAATAAAGTGGATCCCACAAAACTCTAGCTTGATGAGAGGTTTATCCCACAAAACTGTAACTGATAGGAGGTTTATCCCATACAAAACTGTTGCAAGTGGACCATACCGTTGTATTTTTATGATATAGATACATATGAGTCAGGATCCCTTGACTCATGAAGAATTGACTCATGGTAAAAACATATGATCCCAACCATTTAAACACAAAATCCAGTGCTTGAGATTAATTCTCTATATAAGTATCTCTGATATATGTGTTATCAAGAAACACATAAATCTCAAACTGTTGGATTTTGTATCTAAACAGTTGGGATCATATGATTTCTCATGAGTCATTCTTCATGAGTCAACGGATCATCTCTCACTGCCTTGGTCATCTCAGTCAGCTTTGTTCTATTTTACCTCCAATTAGAGATATTCCTAGATTCCCCCCAATATATTTAGTTCTGATTGTGTTGTCTAGTTTTTCTTCTTTCTTTTTTTTTTTTTTTCCTGCTCATCATCTTCCATCAGGAAAGAGGAAGCACAGTGCAACCATTTTTTAAATTTTGGACATTTTATAATAGATAAATGCTAAAAATCCTTACAGATGCTTTGTACCTAATTTTTTCCACTGAACCACATATACATCTATACATCACAGCTAGATTATCAGAGCATCACATTGTAATTATTTGGCTGCTTTACCGTGAAAACCTAACCAAATTCATAATCTAACAAAAGACAGATTAATTAATACTCAACAGTTATTTAAAATAAATCAACGATCATTTTGAAATGCAGTCAAAGTAAACCCTAAACATCCCAAAACTTAGGGATCCAAAAAAAAATAATTATTTCAGTGAAGACGCAAGCAGAGATTCGAATAGAAAATACCGTTGGGACCGAGAGAAGATCGAGTAATGGTGGAGAGTTGCTTGCAAGCATCGATGTTCTTGAGAACTGCTTCTTCCAGTCCTGAGAAATGTTTGTGCCCTTCTTTAAGCATCGTTTGAATTCCTTGCGGTTGCAAAAGCGCCATTTTTTTGCTGCAAATCTTCGAAACTAAGACTCTTCTTCGTTCAGATCCTCGAACAAACACTCTGCAAAGTGAAGTGAAGAGAAGGCGAGTCGATGATCTCAAAACCCTAGAAATGGATTTCTTTGTGTTGTACTTGTACTGAGAGACAGATATAGAGGCAACAGACCTGAAGTGAAACCCTAGTGGGAGAAAGAGAGGAGAAAACTGAGGCAGTGTTTTTTGCGTTATTTTTCAGTGCTTATTGCTAAAAAAAAATTAATTCAGTACTTTTTGTCAAAATAGCGTTTTTTTACTCTATATTTTCAGCGCTTATTGCTGAAAATAAATGAAAAAAATTCAATACTATTTTGATTCTGAAAAAAAGTGCTGAAGCGATAAGCACTTCATTTTTTTCAATACGGACAAATATGCCCTTTATTTTTTTGAGCATGAACAAGTATACCATTATTCTTAAAATGATATTACCTCTTATATCCCATAGATAAGTATATAAACACCTCACAAATTAATAAATCCACACCATAATTAAATTATTTTGTCTTATATAAGTTAAAAGTTTTGGAATAAGTTAATTTTTTATAAGGATGATCTCTACAATAACGAAATCATTCTCACCAAAAATCAGTACATCTTGAAACGTCTAATCTTATCAAAATAAGTTCAAGAACTGTAAATCATCCCTTCTTTTCTTTTTTAACTATTTTTGATGAGTTAGAAGTTTCAAAATGGACTGATTTTTTGTGAGGATGATCTCTAAACCATCCTCACTAAAAATTTGCTCATTCAAAACACTTTAATCCATATAAAACAAAAAAAAATTGGCTATGGTGTGAGTTGCCCTTATTAATTCATAGGGTGCTTTTATAATTACATATCCTTCATTTCCATCGAAAATTATTCATCCAAAATTAAGTTATTTTAAATAGAAATTATTATTTATAAATTGAAGATTTGAGTATTATTTATTATTCAAAAATGAATTGTATTTTAATTTTATAAGAAATAATAATTTTTTTTATGTTTGATAAGAAATAGGCATTTGAAACATGCAAACAATATATAATATGATTGTAAGGATAACAAAGACAATTTACTAGTTTCAGTAATGTGTAACAAACATGATTCAACATCTAAACAAACAACTTTTTCAACACTTAAATTCAGCGCTTATAAGTTTTAGCGCTTAATGCTATTCAGCACTTATTTTTTTCAGTTTAACAAACAGCACCTGAGTTCTTAGAATAACAAAGTCCCGAGTCGAGATGAGACAATTTTTCAGAAACCGTGAAAATGATTTTGACTAAAAAAGGAAAATCTTTGATAACTCGATTGTCGTCGAGTATAACAGGTGTATCTCAAGCAGGAGCATCTATGATTTTCTATCACTCAGTGCTACTTCGAGTCATCGCCCATCTTTCTATGTCTTAATTGATACATTAGGCTGCAACCTGGCCGAATTCGGACGAACTCAACCCGACTAATTCACGAGTCTACTCGAATTATGTAGAAGATGAGTTGAGTTTGAATTATAATATCTCAACCTCAACTCAGTTTGGGTTGAGGTTTCAATCAGCCTAACCCAAAGGAATTGTAGCTAATAATTCCCTATAAGTAATAAATTCAAGGAAAAATGGCTCTTGTCACACTTAATAGCAAATCAGATGATTTTGCATTATCCATAATTTTCAAAGACCAAAATACCCTTGTAGAGGAAAATAATCGTGCAATTATTTTAGACGTACATGTGTCCAGGTCGATTGAGTGGTACCATGCGTAAATCAGCATACAGGAGCTACCCAATAGTAAGGCAGGTCGAAACAGAGATCTACCTAGTCTTGCTAGAAAGGCAGCATAACACTAAATGAGACCTGGTCTACTAAGCAAGGCAGACCCGGTCATAGAATAACCGTAATCCTGATATGCGCACATCAAGCCCAAAGATCTCGAAGGAAATCTCCCTAGTATAGTATAACTAATCCAGAAGATTCCCATTCCATTTTTGGATCCATAGAATCAGGGAATTCTCGGGATTTACCGCCCATGAGATAAGGAAATCCTGATTCGCAACAAAGGTTCATACATAACTGTAGACACCCCATTTTTGCATCCGCCTGATTAATCAAGTCGTCAACCCGATCGCAAAGGTTCCCAATGATGGATGTCTATTCCAATGCTTTATTTTGTTACCAGATATGTTTCAGAAATCCGGATGAGCTATCTCGAACTGACAAAACTTAGAAACCACGCTACGCTAGGAAAATACGACCCCAGAAACATAGAAATCATCATCTTGCAAACCAAAAAGAAGCTTCACGATAAAAATTACTAAAAATGACTAAATTACCAAAATACCCCTAACATCAAAACAACCCTAGAGCCTGCATTACACTTAGGAAAACCCACTCAAACACATAAAACAATAAATTGAAACCAAGTAAACCACTTCGCCAATTTTCACAAAATTTGACAAAATTACGAAAATACCCCTCATAAAGTTCACGACCATTTCATACAAAAAAATTCGTAAATGACAAAAACCAACATTCCCATTGAATTCCTTAAGAAAAACTGATTCCAAAACATCCTGGAACATTGAAAAACGACTTAAAACGTAAAAAATCATCTCCGAGGGCAAAATGGTAATTTCACAATTTTAATAATTAAAATTTTCGAAATTAATAAATAAATCATTAAATAATGTAAAGTGAAACATTAATAAAATTAATTATTAAAATTTAAACCAAAAAATTGATTAATTAGGCTTTCAAGAAAAATTGTTGATAGTTCGCAAGATATTTCTTTAATGACCCCTCCATTTGGGGGTCCAAAGAATCAAAGATATAAAAGAGGAGGGTTCTCCAAAAATTTAAAGTCAATCAAGTAAGACTAAAGTCAAGATATTAAAGTCAATCAAATAAGACTAAAGTCAAAATTAAAGTCAATTAAGTAAGACTAAAGTCAAGTATTAAAGTCAAAACCCTAAATCAAAACCTTAATCTAAAC
This sequence comes from Akebia trifoliata, assembly GCF_017979445.1. Classification (NCBI taxonomy): domain Eukaryota; kingdom Viridiplantae; phylum Streptophyta; class Magnoliopsida; order Ranunculales; family Lardizabalaceae; genus Akebia; species Akebia trifoliata. The sequence goes on from NW_028237025.1 coordinate 20,349, forward strand.
TAATCAAGTCAATCTCATAAGACTAAAGTCAAAACCCTAAATCAAAACTCTAATCTAATCAAGTCAATCTCATAAGACTAAAGTCAAAACCCTAAGTCAAAACCCTAAAGACTAAGTCCATCTCATGAAACCAAAGTCTAAACCTTAATTGAAACCCTAAAAAGAAACCCTAATCAAACCCTAATGCTTTTAAAAACTTTATAAATAGGAGTCTCCACACCCTATTTTCGTAAAAGAAAAAACCCTAGGAAAAGTAAGTGAAGAAACCTCCACAACCTCTCCAAAACCCTAATTTTGGAACCTCAACTCCTTACCTAACACCCCCTACTCTGATTTTACCCTAAAAAACACCCAAAAACCTCTTAAAAACATCTCAAAAATCCACAACAAATTCGAAGCATCCAGATCCAAGAAGGAGATACCTTGTCTCGGAGATCAAAAATCAGATCCGGAGATAGAACGAAGCAAAAAGTACGATACAAGGAGTCGTTTTCACTAGATCTGAGGGAATAGCACTTTTGCAGATCGAGGGTAAGTTTTTTTTTTTTTTTAATCTAGGTTTGTCATTAGCGATGTAGATTTATTTGGGATAAGTAGAGACCGGCAATGGCCGGGCGGGGTTGGTGCCTAACACCTTCCAACTCCGTAACATGATTCCCGGATTCAGATTTTCTGTAGTAGATTAGTTTTTACCCATTTTAGAGTCAGTTTGGTTCCTAGACCACAATAACTAGGTGGCGACTCCCAAACCTCAAGGGTCAAAAGCGGATCTGCGCACCCCGCGGATCGAGGGCGCTTTCAGTGGCGACTCCACTGGGGACATTTGAGGATCAAACTTGAAAAATCCCAAGTATAGGAGCATCGCTAAAATAACCTATAATGTTTTATTTGTTTATTTAGTTTGTTTTGTTTATTGGGTTATTCATGATTATATGTGCATCTCCGTCTTTTTTTTATTCGATTATTAGGCATGTGTTTTGAATGATAGAGATCTCGGCATGTTATTTCTTATGGATCAATCAAGCATTATTTTTGTGATTCAATTGAAGGCCAATCAAGAACAATCCTAAATAATTTGGGGTTTCAAAAGGATGATTACATTAAAGATGGAGTGATAATTGTTAAATCATATAGTTCTTTTATTTATTACTATTTTTTTTTGTAGGAATCGATTTATCCTTTGATTTTTATTTTCCTTTTTATTTTTGTTTTTTTTCCAACCTGTTCTTTGGCAATACATTTTTTTTTTATATGTAATTTTTTTTTTAAAACAACGTGCTGTCCATTGGCAGCAAAAAGGAAACCAACAAAGTTTAATTTTTTTTTAGTTCTGTCAAGCACTAGGGTGCCCCTAGTAAAAAAATGTTTTCAATTTTCAAGCCCTTAATATGGTTAATAATGGGTGGTGTGCTGGTAGGTTTTTATTCTTTTTTCTTTTTCTATCTTCTTCTTCTTCAAGAGAAAGAAGAGAGCAGGAACGCCTCTTGCTGATCTCTCTCTTTCTACCTCCCATCCCTAACGCAACCTGGTTATTGAAAGCAAGTACCTTCTTCATCTTTCTTTGATTTGTGCACCGAACACTTGAAAGAGAGAGGCGATCGATGATATTGATTCAACGTGAATGAATCAGTGGAGTTTTTAAAAAAAAAATTTCAGACGGGTTTTGTTCTTCCTTGGGTTAAGCTACAAATAGATGAACGATTAATTGGATTTTATGTCTCTTAGGTTCTGATATTCAAAGGGTTTTACGCTCCATTAACCCTCGATCTATGATCCCCGATGCACCACATTTCTCTGTCATCTGATTATCGTTGGATTTGCTGTTTTTCTTTAATATCGGTGCCATCACTTTCATGATTTGGTTCGTCATTCGCCCCACTTTCCTTGATTTTGAGTCGACTCAGTCTCTATAACCCGTTTCAATGCTTCCACCTCACAAATCACTGGCAATTGGGAAATCGACTTCTCTGTTAAAAATCCTAATAAGAAGATGAGAATTTTATGTGATCATGTTGATGCTGTTTTGCTTTACAAAAAGATTTTCTCTTGAGACAGTGTTACCTCCATTCTTTTGAGGAAAGTGACGATCTTGAACGTGGATGAGTCACGTAGTAATTAATTTCAATGGATGAGTGGATCAAATGAGTGTGAGATTAACCCGTGGATAGTTAAGATCGGAAAATAAAACATGGGTTTAATTTTTTTTTTAAGTGATGATCTTGAACGTGGATGAGTCACGTAGTAATTAATTTCAATGGATGAGTGGATCAAATGAGCGTGAGATTAACCCGTGGATAGTTAAGATCGAAAAATAAAACATGGGTTTAATTTTTTTAATGATTTGTTAATTCTTTGATTTTTGATTTTTGATTTTTTATATCGGTTGGTTGAATGATAGCTATTAGAGAATTTGTGGGATTTAGGTAAGATCGTGATTTTTCTTTTTTTCAAAAAAAAAAAAAAAAATTAGTCTTTTTAGAAAAGTTACCACCCATTGTTCAAACAATTGTCATTCCATATTTAATTCAATATCCTTTGGAATATCAATTTGGTAAGGATCATCCCAAAATAATCTTGATTGGGCCATATAAATTTATTGAAAATTGGAACTAGGGGCTTATTTCAATGATTCGATTTAATTGTTAATCGCCTTTCTAACATGCCATAATCTTGTTTGAAATACACGTTTGATATTGATCATGAGGTTGATATGATGGAATGTGATCGGATTGGTATGTAATATCCATGTGATATTAATGTTGTAGCGATATGATCTGGCCCATGGGCCCATTTGTTTGAAAAGGCCCCGGGCACACCCCACCCTATTTTGCACACACCACATGCACGTTTACTGTTTTACTCACTTACACGTCCCATATAGCCAACGTGGCACTAGTGCGTGGCCCGATCTCTTCGGAGATGCGACGTCATTCATGAAAATCACAACTCCAGTCACGTACCTTAGGGTATATCAAATTTGGGACATCAATACCGTCTGATCAGGTGATTCTGAAAAGTCTATTGATGCACCCAGGCTGGAGCGACCTGAGCCTTTGACCTATTGTAAGCCACACAGTCACATGTCCCGATTGCCAACGTAGTACTAGTACGTGATCGGTCCCCTCGTGGGATGCCAAATCATTTATGAAAGCTACAACTCTTGACTCGTACCCGTAGGTATAAAAGATAATATAAGTATATCAATTGCACTTCTTGGTCAAAACCGGTGCCTAAGCAAGATCTTGCCCCGCTGTACCCTACTGTATGAGGGGGATAAACTACGTCTATTCTAAACGAGAGGTATTTAAGTAGGCCCTTGCTCAGCATTGTGCGCCACCTCTCAATTGGAGATCAAACTGGCTGTTTTTGGCTTCAGAGAAGTGAATTGAGGTTTTAGATTATCACCTATATGGTATATCAAACCAAGTCACCACGTATCGAAAGGTATATAGGTGTGCTTGGGCAAGGGTGGCTAGATAAAAATACATTGCACGTAATAAGCTTAGAGTCTAGAAACCTTCCCAGTAGGTCACGACTCGAACTTATCGTGGGTGTTCCTAGGTTGTTTATTGATTGGAACTTGTTGATTGATGAATGTATGTGAGTGCTGTGAATGATGAGATCAAAATATATGATTGTCCTCAAGGATAAAAAATTTTGTTTTAGAAAATTAAAATGGGTGCACCGACCCAATAAAGAATCCATGCTTTTACAATAATGACCCAGTCCATCCCGATCCAACAATCATGATGGATCGCGCCATTTAAGCCAAAATGGAAATCGAATTTTCAAAGAAGAAAAAGAAAATATTTTTCAGAAAATAATGTTTTCCAAAAGAAGTGTTCTTTAGAAAAAATGTTTTCCAGGAAAATATATTTTCAAAAAAATATTTTCCAAGAAAACATATTTTCCACAAGAACAAGATTTTCCAAAATGAAAATATTTTTAAAAAGAAAATAAAAAATTGATCTTTTACATGGACCATTGGAAGAGTACTAAAATACCCTCTTGTGTCGAACCAAGATGCTAGTCGCAGGCGACAACCCAATCGATCAGTTAGTCAAAACAACCGTCATAGGAATGCATCCTGTAGAGAAGATCAATTTTGGGAGATTTATGTTGAGGAGTGCTCTTTACTTCCATGAGTTTGAGATAGACTGGAACCTCCTACATGCTATGGCTAAGTGATGGAACCCCCACCTTCATATATTCCATATGGGGTATATGCATTTGTGCCCCACTCACGAGGATTTTTGTGGCATCATGGGGATATCCACTTCAGGACCTATAGTCAGACCCTCATTGAAGACCGGATATTCTGGTGACCTTGCCATAGGACTGAACATTTCTAAGAAAGAAGCCAAGGCCTTAGTTCATAACGGGAGATTAGACTTAGTATCTTTGTTGGGTCCATATCGCTCCCGCAGTTACCCTATCAATGTAAAACCCGAAGCCTGGCGAGCCACTAGAGATTATCGATTGTGCCTAGGAATCCTAGCCCAATACATACTGACCTCTAATAGTGATGGCCAAACTATCCCTAAGTCCTTCATAGATATAGCCTCTCAGCTCTCAAGGAAAGCCAACCTGCTACCTCTTATCCTAGTCGAAACGTTCTCAGGTTTAGATGCCATAAAAAATGGTGAGCGGGAAAGCTTCAAAGGAAGCCCCTACTTACTCTATATGTGGCTTTGTGACCGTCTCAAAATCGTAGAGGTTCCCTCAAACCTCGAATATGGGCCAGAACACTTTTCCAAGATAAACATGTTAGTGCGTCACAACTCAGTCAAAGCCTGGAGCAAATGGTTAGACTCTCGTCTCGCTTGTCACATCGATTTTAGGTGTCCTTGGTGGATGACTGATCCCCCTATTTTAGGAACCAAAGGATCATACTATGTCCGTCTGATTGGTTTAGAAGAAACATATTTTTACCATCCTAATATGATCCCAGAACAATACGACGTACCTACAGAGTTATCTTTACCTCAGCACAAAGCCTTCTTTCCCCCCGAGCCATTGACTGAAAAGTTAGTACACCTCATTGAGAAAGCTTGGAACAAGCGCACCTTAGGGTATCCAGACGAACCAGCAGAATTCAAAGAATCAGTTGTTAGAGCCAAGAGGGTCAAGCCTGACAGCAATCCTGATGACCGTCAAGACAAAGTCAAGCATCCATGTAAAAATAATTCAAATCAAATTTGTTGAAAGATGTTTTTAATGAGAACATTTATTTGTCAATCGTTTTCAATAAAGCTATTTTTTCTTTCAAATAAATATTGATTTCTTCTTTGAATGTTCATTATGTGAATGGATTAATTAATGGATTAGTGCACAAACCTCAATGAAATGATTTCTTAAAATGTTATCAAGAGGGTAATGCTGAAATTGACTAAATTTACCTTTGATGGGGTCATATAGGATTATCATTGCGCCCAAACTCAAGCGTTCACCTCCTAGTTGGAGGCGTAAGTCAAGTCGGTTAGAACGAGATACGGTACCAAGTCAACAAGCAGAGATGGCTTCAGAATCTGAACTTACAGAGATCTGTAAGATCTTGGCAGCCTTTGCCAATGATATCACCAGTATAAAGGGCAAAGTGGAAGTGCTAGAACAGACCTCGGAATTAGCAGGCAATCCCTTAAATGATCCAAAAGGAAAGAAAGTAGAAGAGAGACGTCCACGTGAAGTCTTCGAACTCGACGGAGATGAAGAATATATCGATGAAAATCCGATGTTAGCTAATAGAATGTCTCAATTAGAGTCGGCTATGAAAAGTATAAAAGGCATCGATGAAATTGCAGTAGGTATTGAAGCTCTGAACCGTATCCCTAGAATCCATTTGCCAGAGAAGTTTGTAATGCCGGAAATGGATAAGTTTAGTGGTATAGGGTGTGCAAAAACACATCTTAAGGTGTATGTTACTAACATGCGCACTATGGGACTTAGCGACGAACATATGACATTGTTGTTTCATAGAACTTTATCAGGATCAGCACTACGCTGGCTAATGTCTTAAGATCCAGTTACTGTGGGCACCGGGAGAGCATGTCAAAGGCTTTCTGGCATCAGTACAAGTACAGTACCGAGATTGAGACCTCAAGAAGGGATTTGGAAGCAATTAAGCAGAAAAATGGGGAGACATTTACTGATTTCATTGGTCGTTGGAGGGTCAAGGCTGCCCAAATGTAGGATAGACCTTCGGAAAAGGAACAAGTAGCGATCATCTTAAAAAACCTCTCACAAGGATATGCTCAGCACTTAGTGGCCCGATATCTCCCTACTTTCGAGTCTTTGTTACAAGTCGGAAGCCAACTTGAGGACGCTTTTACCTCTGGGATCCTCTCTAACTCTTCGGATAACAAGCTTGAGAAACCCTATGTTTCTAAACCTAGCACCAACCATGTCTACATAGCCAACACGTCAGCTATCCCAGCTCAACCCCCAGTCCGAACTAATAACCAGGCTCACCCAAGTCAACCTCGAACTCCGCGTTAATTTACTAATCTAGGGATGAGTCTCACTGTAGTTTTTCACAAATTGGTGAAAAAAATGGCTTCTTACCCCTATCCAACCCTGACCTTTACCTAATCCCTTGCCAGTTGGACACAATTCTAACTTGTTCTGCGAGTTCCATCAAAACCCTGGCCATCACACGGATCGATGTATTACCTTACGCCATGCCATTCAAAATCTGATCGACAACAAAAAGGTCACAATCCCTAACCCACCGAATGTCACCACTAATCCACTGCCTACCTATCAACCTCCACCAACTTTGAACATGGTGTCTCATACACCATTACCATTCAATCCTGTCTCTCTTATCCATCCCATCCAAGGCAAACCACCTAGTTACCCTCTTGCCGGGATAGCCTTCACTGATGAGGTTTTCACCACAAACTATGAACCATTTGATTTAACCTCAGATGATACGTATTGTTTATCCCCACCTCGATACAGTAGCTCCGCATTCACCAGTTACCTATTGGCCCAGATGAACTTAAAAAGCCCTGTACCTTTGACAGATGAAGGTCCATATTTGCTGACTGAAGAAGATGAACCTTATCTTCTCTCTTGTGATGAAGTTAGACATATGACTTGAGGGGGAAGAGTTTTTAAGCCAAAAGAACTCTGTGTTGATAATCCGGCAGCTTTGGTAAGAAAAGAAAAAGAAGATCCTATCACATAAAATATTGAAGAAGATAACTCCGTGATCAAGCAATTGAAGAAATCAGGAGCCAATATCTCAGTCTAGGGTTTACTTATGGCTTCCACTGCCCATAGGGAGGCTGTTCTCAAAGCATTAAGTACAGCCCAAGTCTCCCTAGACACTTCTCCAGATCAGTTGGCCAACATAGTAGGGGTGACCTATGTGGAAAATATCTCGTCCTTCTCGGACTCCAATCTCCCAAAGGAAGGAGCAAACCACACTAAGCCACTGCACATCACAGTTGACTGTAACGGGATGAGGGTACCTCTGGTATTGATCGATAATGGGAGTACATTGAATGTTTGCCCTTTGAAGACCGCCACTTGCCTTGGGTTTAAAATTGAAGATCTCAAGCCCACTAATCAAGGGGTTAGGGCCTATGATAACATTAAAAGGGACGTACTGAGAATTCTGCACCTTCAATTGTCCATGGGCATAACTGAATTTCTGGCAGAATTCCAGGTCATAGACATCCAATCCTCATTTAATCTGTTATTAGGAAGACCATGGCTACACCAAATCAAAGCCATATCTTCCACGCTGCACCAGAAGGTCAAGTTTATCAAAGATGGGCTAGTGATCACTCTCCATGGAGATGCTGAAATTGTAGGGATCATAAATAGTACTGAAGCTAAGGATGAGCCGCTACTTGAGATTCAACCAGAACAACAGGGAGTAGAGCTCAGTGGGTTCGAGTTTAAAAAAATATGCTCAGTCCAATGGGATCAAGCCATGAAAGAATATTTTCCAATGGAAAATACTTCTAACTGCAATATGGCCAATATATTCAAGAAAATGAGATTTTTCCCTGATATCGACTTAGGCCGCAAGCAGCAAGGTATTAAAGAGGCACCAGTGATTAAAGAGGTCATTGGCACATTTGGGGTAGGATATAAGCTTACTAATGAAGATTGGGCCCAATACTGGAAGACAAAGTGAGACAAGGCAATTACGAAAAGGCAAAGACGCACCACGGATCTCATCAAAATGAAGCCTTATCGTAAGACCCTTAATGGCTATTTTGTGAAGGAAGGAGAAGATTTCCGTTACAGTGGGTTCCCCAAGCCATTCATTAACCACATCCCAGGTACTCGTCTGCCGGGGTTTGAGATCTTCTTTAGTATGGATTGGCCTGAAGAGGAAGCAAGCACAGAAGCTGAAGAGAAGAAAATTGAAGACTGGCAGTTCAATCTAGACTCCCTCAACATCGACCAGTTATTCATTGAAGATCACAGTGTCTTGTTGTTGTCAACTGAGAAGGGGATCCCAAATCCTCAGTCTGCAATCAAACCCGCTGTAGGGTGTCTCTCTAGCTATCATGTAATTAGTCCTGTATTGCATGTCAAGACTGGGTCTGTCAGTCCCCTTAGTCCTGTTCAGTCTGACATGCCAGATGAGTCATTTGTTTCTGTTGAGTCAAGTAAGTCCACTATTGCTGCTAAGTTAAGTGAGTTTGTCAAGTTGGCAATGAGTCCTGTTACCCCATCTTCTTTTAATGAAATGAAAGAAATTCTTGATTACCCTGAGTGGAATAATAATTTAACTAATAATCTGATTTCGGAGGGAGAATCTTCTAATGAAGAACTTCCCCTTGAAATAATCAAATTACTTGAACAAGAAAATGAACATCGGGCTCAACCTCCAATGGAGGAAGTAGAGGTTATAAATCTCGGAACAAAAGAAAATCCTCAAGAGATTCGGATTGGGATCACATTATCCCCCGATGAACGCAAAGGGATAGTAGAATTGCTCAGAAAGTTCAAAGACGTGTTCGCATGGTCTTATGAGGATATGCCGGGAATAAACACAGACATTATTCAACACCGGATTCCGTTATATCCAGATGCTCGACCTATTAAATAGAAACTGTGACGTATGAAACCGGAATGGACTCTAAAAATAAAAGAAGAAGTTACGAAGCAGATTAACGCTGGATTCTTGGAAGTAGTAGAATACCCTGAGTGGATTGCCAATGTCGTCCCGGTGCCGAAGAAGGATGGAAAAGTCAGGATGTGTGTGGACTTTAGAGATCTAAACAAAGCAAGCCCAAAGGATAGTTTTCCTTTACCACACATAGACATTCTAGTAGATAGTACAACAGGGCATGCTTTATTATCCTTTATGGACGGCTTTTCGGGGTACAATCAGATAAAAATAGATCATCGGGATATGAAAAAAACGTCGTTTATCACACAGTGGGGAACCTTTTGCTACAAGGTTATGCCTTTTGGTTTGAATAATGCCGGAGCCACCTATCAAAGAGCAGCCATGACGTTACTACATGACATGATACATAAAGAAGTCGAAGTCTATGTAGACGATATGATAGTCAAGTCCAAAGAACGACTGGGGCATGTTGCTGCGTTAGAAAAATTTCTCACAAGGATTCTAAAGTACAAACTCTGCCTCAACCCGTAGAAATATGTGTTTGGAGTAACTTCTGGAAAATTTTTGGGATTTGTGGTAGTCAAAGAGGGATCGAAGTAGACCCTGTGAAGATTAAAGCTATCCAAGAGATGCCACCATCGAAAATCGAAAAGCAAATTCGAGGTTTTTTAGGCAGAATCCAGTATGTCAGCAGATTCATCGTTCAACTCACCAACGTCTGCGAACCTATTTTCAAGCTTCTTAAGAAGAATGAACCAATAGTTTGGATGAGCAATGTCAAAAGGCCTTCGACCAAGTCAAGGAGTATCTCTTGAACCCACCTATTTTGGTTCCACTCACACCAGGTGAACCACTTCTTCTTTATCTGTCAGTCACAGAAGAAGCTATGGGATGCATGCTGGCACAGTATGACAAAGATACTCGCAAAGAAAGGGCTATCTACTACATCAGTAAGAAGATGTTAGAGTATGAACGAAAGTATTCAGCCTTGGAAAAAACTTACTTGGCACTAGTATGGGCTACTCAGAGACTTCGACACTATATGCTATCTCACTCAATTATCTTATCTTGTTATCTCGGATGGATCCTCTCAAGTATCTTTTCGAGAAATCGACACTGACAGGGAGAACCGCACGATGGTTATTGTTGTTATCAAAGTTTGACATCACGTACGTTACATAGAAATCCATCAAGGGGAGAGCTGTGGCAGAATACTTAGCAGATCACCCAGTAGCAGAAGGAATAAGGCCTATTGATCAGTTCCCAGATGATAACATCTTACATGTTGAAGAAGAGCCTTAGAACCAAACATGGCAGTTGTATTTCGATGGAGCCGCCAATCAGAATGGCTATGGAATAGGGGCAGTCCTGTTTTCTCCGGAAGGATGCCACATTCCGATGGCTATTAAGTTAGCCTTCTCTAACACCAATAACACAGCCGAATATGAGGCATGCATCGCTGGACTTGAAGCTGCGTTGAATCTAGGCATTACAGAAATCGAAGTCTTTGGGGATTCAGCCTTGGTCATACACCAGTCATTGGAAGAATGGAGGACTAGAGATGAAAAGCTCAAGCCTTATCATGAGTATTTGTTAAACTTAGTGAGTAAGTTTGAAGCTATTCTGTTCCAACACGTGTCAAGGGAAGATAATAGATTTGCTGACTCGTTAGCCACTCTATCTTTAATGATCCATTTACCCCTTGGCATGGAATTGAAGCCGATCACTATTGAAGTCAAAGACAAACCTGCATATTGTTGTCAGATCAATATTGCTACTCGACTACCCGATGGAAAGCCGTGGTATACAGATATTAAAAAGGTGTTGGAAAAATAAGAATTTCCAGAAGAAGCATCGAGGAAGGAACGACAAACCCTTTTAAGATTAGCATCTCAATTCATCCTGTGCGCAGAAAGTTTATACAAAGGTCTTATGATGGGATTCATTTGTCATGCATCGATGAAGATCAAGCTGAACAGATAATGGTTGAACTACATTCAGGAGAATGCGGCCCTCACATGAGTGAAAAAATGTTAGCTAAGAAAATTATGAGACAAGGGTACTACTGGCCTACGATGGAAACAGATTGTCATGACATGGTCAAGACCTGCTACAAATGCCAAATACATGCAAATCTCATACATGTGCCACCTTCTCGATTAGTTGCTCTGACTTCACCATGGCCATTCTCAGTTTGGGGAATTGACGTTATTGGTAAAATATCGCCTAAAACATCAAATGGGCATGAATACATTTTAGTTGCTATCGATTATTTTACTAAGTGGGTCGAAGCTGCCTCTTATGCTGTCTTAACTGTTTCTCGAGTTGCAAAATTTATCCAAACGAATATCATCAGTCGGTACGGGGTACCTTCGGAACTGATTTCTGATAACGGGTCACATTTCAAAGCGGAAGTTATTACTTTGTGTTCAAAGTTCAAAATCTCACACCACAAATCATCTCCTTACCGTCCTCAGACTAATGGAGCAGTCGAAGCAGCTAATAAGAATCTTAAAACTATCATAAGGAAAATGTGTCAATCACATCAAGATTGGTATGAAAAACTGCCATTTACACTATGGGCATATCGAACTTCAATTCGATCCTCTACTGGAGCTACTCCCTACTCCTTAGTGTATGGCATGGAAGCAGTCTTGCCAGTTGAAATGGAAATTCCATCTCTGAGGGTCTTGTTGGAAAGTCAGTTGTCAGAAACAGATTGGGTTCGCCAGCGGTATGAAGAATTGAATTTGATTGAAGAAAAATGACTGAGAGCTTTGTATCACGTGCAAGCTTATCAAAGAAGAGTTGCCCGTGCATTTGATAAAAAGATCAAGGTTCGTCACTTACAAGTCGGGGATTTAGTACTCAAAGAGAATCGGGCACCTATCTTTGACCTTAGAGGGAAGTTCAAACCAAATTGGGGAGGTCCGTACATCATCAAGGAGATATTACTAGGAAAATCTATCAGGCTTCAAGATCATGATGGAATCGAGTTACCATAACCAACCAACCTTGACCAAATCAAACGGTACTACATTTAAGGAGGCCATTTTTGATCGAATCAATTTTCCTATTACCTAATTCTTTATCTCCTTTCTCAACCCCTTTGCAGCCTGTTCAAAAAAAGAAAAATTGTGCCATTTATTTCTTAGCCTGATCACCTAACCTAGGGGAGGGAAGTTCCGAACTACGTTTTGGTCTGATCCCAAAAATTTGGGGTACGTAGGCAACCTGAGAAGTTACTTCAGGCCCGACCACACCAAAATAAAAAAATAGATTCCCCGATGAAGAAAAAAATCTAAAAAGAAAAAAATTCAAAAGAATGGGAAAGAAAATTCAAGAAAAAATTTTAAATAAAATGCCACACAAGGGGCATTTGGGTTTTTGAGCCTCAAAATCCCTTTCATTTTATGCCTAATTCCAAGCCTACCTATAAAAATCCTCCTAAGTACCGTGTGAAAAGGTCAAGGAGGGTAGTAGAACATGATCAGACAGTAATTCTAGAAGGTCAGAGGAGAAGAAAAAGATAAAAAAAAATGATGAAGCCTGCTAAGTTAAAAACTCGAAAAGGGCGACTTAGGCAAAAATTAAGGCAAGCTCGCAAAGTTGAAAATCTGAAAGGACAACTTTGACAACAATTAGAGTCAAGAAAAAAAAAAGCTCGCTAGATCGAAAACCTGAAAAGGTGATCTAGGCAAAAGTTAGAGTAAGCTCGATAGATTGAAAACCTGGAAAGGCGATCTAGGCAAAAGTTAGAGTAATAAAAAAAAAAAAACCAGAAGAAAATCCCAAGCTGAGAGCAGTTCGAGCTGAAACATCAGAAATCCGAATAATCAAGTTCAATACTCACCTTAAACCAGGCATAGATTCAGAAGCCACAAGTATCTTGTCTACGATCGATCTGAAAATTCTTACTTCCCCAAGTGAACATTCTATGATGAGTCTCAAAAGGAAATATTTTGTTCTCTTGAGCTTGACTCAAAATCTTTAATAAAATTAATCAGAATTAAAAGTTGGATCTTTATTGCGCTTGTGGTAATCAAATATTTCAAACCTTCATACAAGGGGCATTTTTCTTTTTCCTCTCAATATGTAATTTCCCCCCTTATACCAAGGGCATTTTTTTTAATGATGTGTTCAATTATTTATGCCATGTTTATTGTAAAACTAGGGACATTTTGTTTTTGAGCAATGTTAATCTTAAAAAAATAATGAGAATTCCAAACTTAAGGTTACCCTCTTGATAGCAGTTTTTCGAAAAACTCTTGAGGTTTAAACTCAAGTTTTAAATTTACAAAACTTTTTTGATAAAACCTTGAGGTTCAAACAAATGCATTCTGAATCTCACATAGGAGATAGGGCATCCATTCTATCCCAAATCTATTCATTCCCAGATTCAACCACTCTTTTCCAGATTCGTTTTTAATCATTCTTTCCCAGATTTATTCCTTCATTCTCAGTTTTACTCAGCCAGATGCCGCCAAGGGTTTTCTTGAAATTATGCTCAGATGCCGCCAAGGGTTTTCTTGGAACTATGCTTAGATGCCGCCAAGGGTTTTCTTGGAATTATGCTCAGATATCGCCGAGGGTTTTCTCGAAACTATGCTCAGATGCCGCCAAGGTTTTTTTGAACTATTCTCAGATGCCGCCAAGGGTTTTCTTCGAATTATGCTCAGATACCGTCGATGGTTTTCTCGGAACTATGCTCAGATGCTGCCAAGGTTTTTTGGAAATATGCTCAGACGCCGCCAAGGGTTTTCTTGGAAATATGCTCAGATGCCGCCAAGGGTTTTCTTGGAATTATGCTCAGATGCCACCGAGGGTTTTCTAGGAACTATGCTCAGATGCCGCCGAGGGTTTTCTTGGAACTATGCTCAGATGCCGCCAATGGTTTTCTTGGAATTATGCTCAGATGCCGCTGAGGGTTTTCTCGGAACTATGCTCAGATGCTGCCAAGGGTTTTCTTGGAATTATGTTCAGATACCGCCGAGGGTTTTCTCGGAACTATGCTCAGATGCCACCAAGGGTTTTCTTGGAATTATGCTCAGATGCCGCTGAGGGTTTTCTCGGAACTATGCTCAGATGCCGCCAAGGGTTTTCTTGAAATTATGCTCAGATGCCGCCGACGACTTTCTCGGAACTATGCTCAGATGCCGCCAAGGGTTTTCTTGGAATTATGCTCAGATGCCGCCAAGGGTTTTCTTGGACCTATGCTCAGATGCCGCCGAGGGTTTTCTCGGAACTATGCTCAGTTACCGCCGAGGGTTTTCTCAGAATTATGCTCAGATGCCGCCAAGGGTTTTTTTTGAATTATGCTCAGTTTATATTTCCTTTATGCTCAAATTTGACTCATTTTCAACTCAAATTCTTTGAAATCTATCTCAGATTTTGAGCCCACACACTTGCACAGTTGTTACATCAGTCAAGGAGAATTTTTAAAAATTCAAGGATCTAACACTGCCAGTGAGAGCTCACGCTTAAGGACCTGACATTTTTCTAGTTTGGGGAGAGTTTTACGCTCAATGATCTGAATACCCCGACTAATTGTTAAATCAGGCTGCAAAATGAACTGTCACTAGCTTTGGCATTCGGATATCGCACTATCTACCAAAATAGATTTGCTATCTAGTTTGCTTCAACCCTTTACCAAAGAGGGGCATCTGTAGACACCCCATTTTTGCATCCGCCTGATTAATCAAGTCGTCAACCCGATTGCAAAGGTTCTTAATGATGAATGTCTATTCCAATGCTTTATTTTGTTATCAGATATATTTTAGAAATCCGGATGAGGTATCTCGAACTGACAAAACTTAGAAACCACGCTACGCTAGGAAAATATGACCCCAGAAACATAGAAATCATCATCTTGCAAACCAAAAAGAAGCTTCACGATAAAAATCATTAAAAATGACTAAATTACCAAAATACCCCCAGCATCAAAACAACCCTAGAGCCTGCATTACGCTTAGGAAAATCCACTCAAACACATAAAACAACAAATCGAAACCAAGTAAACCACTTCGCCAATTTTCACAAAATTTGACAAAATTACGAAAATACCCCTCATAAAGTTCACGACCATTTCATATAAAAAAATTCCTAAATGATAAAAACCAACATTCCCATTGAATTCCTGACGAAAAACTGATTCCAAAACATCCTGGAACATTGAAAAACGACTTAAAACGTAAAAAATCCTCTCCGAGGGCAAAATGGTAATTTCATAATTTTAATAATTAAAATTTTCGTAATTAATAAATAAATCATTAAATAATGTAAAGTGAAACATTAATAAAATTAATTATTAAAATTTAAATAAAAAAATTGATTAATTAGGCTTTCAAGAAAAATTGTTGATGGTTCGCAAGATATTTCTTTAATGACCCCTCCATTTGGGGGTCCAAAGAATCAAAGATATAAAAGAGGGGGGTTCTCCAAAAATTTAAAGTCAATCAAGAAAGACTAAAGTCAAGATATTAAAGTCAATCAAATAAGACTAAAGTCAATATTAAAGTCAATTAAGTAAGACTAAAGTTAAGTATTAAAGTCAAAACCCTAAATCAAAACCTTAATCTAAACTAATCAAATCAATCTCATAAGACTAAAGTCAAAACCCTAAATCAAAACTCTAATCTAATCAAGTCAATCTCATAAGACTAAAGTCAAAACCCTAAAGACTAAGTCCATCTCATGAGACTAAAGTCTAAACCCTAATTGAAACCCTAAAAAGAAACCCTAATCAAACCCTAATACTTCTAAAAACTTTATAAATAGGAGCCTCCACACCCTATTTTCGTGAAATAAAAAACCCTAGGAAAAGTAGGTGAAGAAGCCTCCACAACCTCTCCAAAACCCTAATTTTGGAGCCTCAACTCTTTACCTAACACCCTGCTCTGATTTTACCCTAAAAAACACCCAAAAACCTCTTAAAAACATCTCAAAAATCCACAACAAATTCGAAACATCCAGATCCAAGAAGGAGATACCTTGCCTCGGAGATCAGAAATCAGATCCGGAGATAGAACGAAGCAAGAAGTACGGCACAAGGAGTCGTTTTCACTAGATCTGAGGGAATAGCACTTTTGCAGATCGAGGGTAAGTTTTTTTTTTTTTTTAAGCTAGGTTTGTCATTAGCGATGTAGATTTATTTGGGATAAGTAGAGACCGGCAATGGCCGGGCGGGGTTTGTGCCTAACACCTTCCAACCCCGTAACATGATCCCCAGATTCAGATTTTCTGTAGTAGATTAGTTTTTATCCATTTTAGAGTCAGGTTGGTTCCTAGACCACAATAACTAGGTGGCGACTCCCAAACCTCAAGGGTCAAAAGCGGATCCGCGCACCCCACGGATCGATGGCGCTTTCAATAATATAGTTAATATAGAAGAAATGATCTTTTGGCGGATTGGAGGTCTAACCAATTCTTTAGAATATTCATATGTTTCTCTAAATTGAGTGTCGGAGAATTTTTGGGAGGTAACACGCCGGCACAAGGAGGGAAGTGACAGAATCGACTTTGGCGCATCAATCCGTAATATAGTTTGAGGTGCGACAGAGGACGCCAAACGCCATTATATTTCTCGAATTTTGGGCATTTAAACTTAGTCGGCAGCTTGGCGTTGGGATAAAAGCAAAGGTCCCTAAATCTTGTCCCTCCTAAAGTATTTGTACCTTTCGTTCGTCTCATTTCCTCTTGTACAAACTCAATCTACTGGGTCATTTTGTCATCAGTAGCATTTTTAGGCCTCGGGCACCCTGAAGTTACACTCATCGTCTGGGATTACCACCGGAGGTGGTTGATTCTATGGGATTAAAGTGGAGGGCCCTGATACATTGGCACATTAGGAGGTGGGGTAGTCTATTGATCTAGTCATGTCTGTTCAGGGGGTTCCGAATTTGATCCAGATGCTTGGTGTTGAGCGGCTTGCACTTGTAGAAAGTTAGTACTACTCAAAACGACCATCAACATTTATTCATGTCTTTTCGTTGTTTCTACTAGCTTCGCTATCATTGCATTAGCTTTGGCAAGTTTACTTGTCGCAGGTTGTGGGTCTTTTGAGTTGCTCATAGTTGATGTAGATCGAAGAAAATACAGAGGTTTCTCAAGGTGTTTGTACTTTTTTCATTTGGCCACCTTGTGCATACAGAAGACCAAACGTTACTGTCTTGTTTATAAAAAGGAATATGCATGATGTTTTATTAAGTTCGGCAATTATTCGGGATAACACGCAAAAGGAAAATTTTAGTTAGGTTAAAAAAATGTGGTTAGTCAGCGCGGAGCTGAATCGTTTGAGAAAAAAAATTACATCAACATGAGGCTGGTATCAACACAGAGTTGGAAGAACATTTTGAGAAAGAATTACATCAGCCGAAGCTGGCATCGACACGGAGTCAGTATAATTAAAAGGTAATTATATCAGCACGAAGTTGGCATCAGCACAGAGCTCGCATAAACACGGAGTTGGTAAAATATTTTGAAAATGAATTACATCAACCGAAACTAGCATCGACATGGAGTCGGTAAAACAAAAAAAGAATTACATCAGCACAGGGTTGGCATCGATACAGAGTCGGTAAAACAAAAAAAGAATTACATCAACACAGGGCTGGCATCGACATGGAGTCGGTAAAATATTTAAAAAATAATTACATCAGTCGGAGTTGGCATCGACACGAAGTCGGTATAATTAAAAGACAATTACATCAACACGAAGCTGGCATCAGCACGGAGCTGGCATCAACATGGAGTTGGTAAAATATTTTGATTTCATCAGTACGGAACTGGCATCAACACGGAATCGATAAAATATTTTGAAAACGAATTACATTAGCCGGAGCTAGCATCGACACAGAGTCGGTATAATTAAAAAGCGATTACATCAACACGGAATTGGCAAAATATTTTGAAAATTTTTTTTTATCAGCACAGGACTGGCATCGACAAGGAGTTGGACAAACATTTAAAAAAAAGAATTACATCAGTTGGAGCTGGCATCAACACGGAGTCTGTAAAATATATATATTTTACATCAGCACGGGGTTGGCATCGACACGGAGTCGATAAAATATTTTAAAAAGAAATTGCATAAGTCGAAGCTGGCATCGACACGGAGTCGGTATGACATTTTGTAAAAGTAGATTTAACTGAAACAAGTTGAGTTGTTTGATTGGTTGTCATCCTTGTTAGATCATTGATGGGTCATGGGCTTGATTCGAAATTAGATATGGGTCGTGGACCCAATTTGAGATGGATATGGATCATGTACCCATTTGAGGTGGATATGGGTCGTGGACCCATTTCGAAGTGGATATGGGTCGGGGACCCATTTGAGGTGGATTATCAATTTCTATGTTACCCCTTTGGTAACATTTTAGTGAATCCTTAGATTGAATTTTGTACACCAACCCATTAAATAATTCATTTATGCAATGGTTATTCACACAGTAACTAAAGAAAAATAATTTTATTGCACTATTAAAAATTATTGACAAATTAGATTTTCATTGAATAACAACCTTCAATAACTCTGACTCAGATTATTCTTTACATAGATGCTTGGTTTTATTTTGATCGTCATCAGGATTGTTAAAACTATTAGGCTTGCTTCTCTTAGTTCTAACGACTAGCTCTTTGAACTTTGCTGGTTCATCTGGATATCCTAAGGTGTGTTTGTTCCAAGTCTTCTCGACGAGATGCACTAACTTTTCAGTGAATGATTCGGGAGGAAAAAATTTTTTGTGTTGAGGAAGCGAAAACTCTATAGGCACTCTGTACTGTTCTGGGATTAAGGCAGGTTGGTAAAAATTGTCTCCTCCAGTCCAATCAAACAAACATAATAAGATCCTTTGGTACCTAAACAGGGTAGTCAGCCATCCACCAAGGGCATCTCAAACCAATATGACGAGCTAGGTGAGAATCCAGTCATTTACTCCAAGCCTTGACTGAGTTGTGACGCAGTAACATATTTCTTTTAGAAAAGTGTTCTAGCCTATATTCGAGGATTTGAAGGAATGTCCACAATTTTAAGACGATCACAAAATCACATATAAAGTAGATGAGGGCTTCCTTTGAAACCCCTTCCCTCATCATTTTTATGGCATCTAGACTTGAGAAGGTTTCAATTAGAATGAGAGGTACAGGGTTGGCTTTTCTTGAGAGCTGGGATACTATGACTATGAAGGACTTAGGGACAGTTTGACCATCACTTTTAGAGGTTAGTATGTATTGGGCTTAGATTCCTAAACTCAACCAATAGTTTCTAGTGGCTCGCCAGGCTTCTGGTTTTACATTGATGAGATGACTGCGGGAGTGGTATGGACTCAATAAGGGTACTAAATCCAATATCCCATTATGGACTGAGGCCTTGGCTTCTTCTTTTGAAATGTTTAGGCCTGTGGCGAGGTCACCAGAATATCTTGTCTTCATTGAAGGCCTGAGTAAAGGACCTGAAGTAAATATCCCTATGATGCTGCAATAATCTTCATGAGTAGGACACAAGTATATATGCCTAATGTGGAAGATATGAAGATAAAGGTTCTAACGTTTAGCCATGGCGCGCAAAATGTTCTAACCTATTTCAAACTTGTGGAAGTACAAGACACATCTCAACATGAATTTTTCAAAGTTGAATTTCTCTACGATGTGCATCCCCATGATGGTTGTTTTGACCAATTGGTCGATTGGGTTATTGCCTGTAACTAACATCCTGAGTTGACACAAAAAAGTATTTCAGTACATTTCCAAGGTTCATGCAAAACATATCTTTGTAAGTTATTATTTTTTTTACAAACAACAAATCTTTTATAAATCATTTTTTCTTTTGAAAAATATTTTTCTTTTTTTGAAATGGGTTGGGATCTGAATTAGAAAAAGTAAAAAACTTGAATACTATTTCTACTCAAATGGTCCGACCCATCGTGATCGTTAAATCGAGATGAACTAGGTCATTATGAATCACTGTCATATTTAAAATTGATTTTTTATTGGGTTGGTGCAGCCATTGATATAATAGCTTTAAATCAGGTTAAACAAATAGTGATTATCTTAAGGACAAAATTGTAGCTTCCTGATCTCAATAATTTGTAATATCTATTTTCAAAAAGCAACCTGAAAACACCCATGATAAGTTCGAGTCGTGACCTATGGGAAGGTTTTTTGCCTCTAGGTTTACTACGTGCAATGCAATTTATCTGGCCACCTTGCCCAAGTACAGCTATATACCTTTTGAGTGTATTCAATCAGATGGTACGTGGTAACTTGGTTTGATATACCATATAGGTGATAATTTAAGACTCCAACTCAAATCTCTTAAGTCAAAAACAACTAGTTTAATCCCCAATTAAGAGGTGGCGCATGATGCTGAACAAGGGCACTCTTAAGTCACATCTCGTTTAGAATAAACGTCATCTATCCCCCTAGTACCGTAGTACATCGGGGCAGGATCTCGTTTCGGTACTGATTTTGACCAAGAAGTGCAATTGGTGAACTTAGATTACTTTAATATACCATATAGGTACGAGTCTAGGGTTGTAGCTTTCATAAATGATTTTAGCATCCCGCGAGGGGACCGACTACGTACTAGTACTACATTGGTAATCGGAACATGTGACTGTGCGACTTACAATAGGATAAAGGCTTAGGTCGCTTTAACATGTGTGCATCAATATACCTTTCAGAATGACCTGATCAAACGATACTGATGCACTAGTTTTATATACCTTACAATACGTGACTGGATTGTGATTTTCATGAATGACGTCGCATCTCCAACGAGACCGGACAACGCACTAGTGTCACGTTGGCTATTAGGGACATGCAAGCATGTAATGCAATAAAGTAAACGTGCTAGTGGTGTGTGCAAATAGGATAGGGTGTGCCCGGGGCATTTTCCAGATGAGTAGGCTCATGGGCCAAATCAAACCATCGATACATAAATGCCACATAGATCATAGAATATTAAATCCATCACCTCCACATTAAGATCATGTAAGCACATTAAAATATACCTATAGAGACCATGGCTTTTCAGATGATTAATCAACAAAGATAACACATCCATTGTTAAACATCGCCTACTCAATTTTTTTTAAATAATAATTAAAAAAAATGAATGAACTTACATAAAAAGACTTCATTTTTTATTTTTTATTTTTTTATGGTCCAATCGATGATTATTTTGAATTTCCATTTTGATCAACGAAAAAGTGGCGAGCGGTATGCCCTAAGTTTAACGAAAAAGTAATCCGTTTGATATTTTGAAGCTTTAAAACTTAAAAAAAAAAAGATAAAGTCCAATTGGAAAGTTGTCAAGACTGACGTAAGGAACAAATGTAGCAATTAAAATATTTTTTTTGTTTGTTTTGAGGCACATTGCCTCTGGTTTTTGGCTTGGGAAAATTCTTTTTTCCTATGTTTTTTTTTACTCATTTTGTATCCCTACAAAAGTTAAAAAGAAATGTTAGTGGCAACGATAGTAAACAGACTCAAAAAGCGATTCCGACTTGTCAAAATCTCACTGACTTTGTCATATTTGAAAGAAAATTTCGTTATACCCCAAATCGATATGCTATAATGGTTAATCAGAGATCGGGTCAGAAAGTTACAATCATTTTAAGTTCGACTGTCCATTTAGCAAAAAAAAAACATTTTTTTAAAAACTCATTTTGAGGCATATTGCCTTTGATTTTTGGCTTGGGCCAACCAGATAGAAATGTTAATGGAAACGATAGTAAACGGACTCAAAAATTGATTTCGACTTGTCAAAATCTCGTTAACTTTGTTACATTTGAAAGAAAATTCCGTTCTACTCCAAATCAATGTGCTATAATAGTTAATCAGAGATCGGATCAGAAAGTTACAATCAGTTTAAGTTCGGCTGTCCACTTGACAAAAAAAAAGAAAAACATTTGTTTATAGTCCAATAAGTTATATTGCCTCTAGTTTTTAGCTAGGGCCAAAAAAACAACATTTTTTTCATTTTTTTTATTGTTTCTTTGATGATATGCATGAATAAAAAATAAAAAGGTAATCGAATGACTAAAGAAAAAAATTGGATTTCTCCCTTTAACCCAAGGAGTAAATAAAGAAAAGAAAACATACCTAAACAACAAACACAACAAAGTTAGCTTGCAAATAAGAATATTTTGTATTTTTTTTTATAAAAAAAAATGGCCAAGTTGACACGAGGGTAAAGCTTACAGTTCCCCAGTAGTGTTGCCAAGTTGTGGAAACGAGATTTATTCAATTTTAACTATATCAACCACTTTGGGAGGGTTTGGAGTTGCCACTATTCATATTTGAAATGGGTGTAAATGGTCACCTGGATTGCATTTTTTAAAAAAATAATATTTTTTGGCATTTGATGACTCTCATACGGATATGGCTAATTTGATCCAACTTTTGATTCAAGGTAAAGGGGTCCATTTTATGGAGTAGGAAAGGTGTTAGGCACCCTACTCCATCTACAATTGGTGGTAACCTTGAATTGGGTCCATTTTAAAAGAAAAAAAAAGAGTTGGAAAAATCCGACATGTACCCTCGAAGATGAGGGACTTGGATATTAGTTCAAATCGTTGAGGGCATCCTTATTGAAAAAATAGGCCCCTTTTATGATTCAAACAATTTGTAGTATGTATGTGTAAGTGTAGAGAAGGGAAGAAGTAGAAAAGGGAAGTAGAGAGAAGAGAAGCGGGTGATCCTTGTCCAAAGCCCACTTTGTTCTTCTTGACCTTCTTTGACTTTCCTTGACTTGCTTGAAAGAGTTGAGAGTTGAGAGAAAATTGAGAGTTGAATATTGAGGGTTGAGAGTTGAGAGTAAAGAATTTTTTAAATGAATTTTTTTTCAAATTTTCATTAGGTAGTTAGAGTTGAGAATGAGGGGGATTTTATAGAGTTTGAAAGTTGTTTTTAGGGGTAAGATGGGGTGAAATGTTGGAAGAGTAGAGAATAACATGAGTTTTGAAGGTGGGGGTATGAAATTTAGAGTTAGGATGAGGGTAGTTGTGTAATGAAAGTAAATGAGTGATTTTTGATCTAAATGATTTTGATCCTACCCAATCCATTTGGGTGGAGTGTTTAGTGAGGTGAGATGATAGGGGTTTAAGAGGGTGGTTGTGATTCAGTGGTGTTTGGTATAAGAGAATGGAGGGTGGTTGCGAGGGTGAGGGAGATGGTGACATGTGGTAAGATGTGTGAAGGTTTGGGGTTTAAATTTAATTGATGGGAGAGAATAAGTGTTTGATTTGAAAGGAAGGGTGTAGGTTTAGGTTGTAGAGATTGTAGATTAGGAGAAGGTGATGGTTGGTTAGTAGGGAGTGATGATAGTAGGTTAGTGGGAAGTATGGGTTGATGTAATTTTTTAGAGAAAAAGTAATGGGGTAGTTAATTATTTTAGAGAAAGGTGATGAGAGTTGGTGGTTTGATGAGGGAAGTGAGATGGGATGATGACATGTGTCATGTTTTATGAAAAAAAAGTGATTGGTTGATATGGATAGTGGTTTATAGGTTAGGGTTGTGGGTTGGATATAAATTGGATATGGATTTGGGTATAAGGGTATTGGGCTTGGGTTTTAGGAAGGTTGTAAGTATTTTGAGATTGGGTAGTATTTGTTTTAGGGTAGGGTTGCGTATGTTGGAAATATTTTGGGGTTTAGGTTATGTGGAGTTAGGTTTAGGTTAAGGGGTAAGGTGAGGGATTGATTTTAGAGAGTTGAATGTTGGTGGGCCATAGATGGACTTGGGGGGTATTTTTGGTTTCGAAAATGGAGCGGTGAGAGTAATGGAAATGATAGGTGTCCCATGTCTCATTTTTTTATATTTATTTTTTAAGATTTTTGAAAATATTAGATTGATCAAAATGCCACGTGTTGGCAAGTCGAGCTTTTTAAGCCCATTGGTGAGTTTTATTGAAAATCGGGTATTTTTGGGTTTGGGAGTGGAGCGGTGAAGGTGGGGGTGCGCCAATTCTTTTTAGTAGGCTCACTAGACCACTAGGAGGTCTCAAGGGCCTTGGTTCGGTCAAGATGCCATATTTGAATGATTCGGACTTTTTAGGCCCATTGACCAATGTTATTGAAAGATCGTTGTCTTTGGACCCTTTCGAGTGTGGGCCCGTTCAAATTGGGGTGTCTATAGGAGTGGTGAACTAACTTGCTTTAACTGTTGTCCATTTTCTTCAAGTTATTGAAGATCTTGAGAACTAACAGTTTCATGAAGATTAAGAGGTGATAGGATATCCACTCTTATTTTTTTGAAAGTTATTTTACATGGTTTAACACTCCCACTAATCTCATCATATTTCAAGAATTTGACATTTTCGATTTCAATTATTCTCGTATTGTAGTTAGGATAATAAAACTTATATCCTTTAGACTTTTCTGGATAACAAATGAAATATCTAGATATGGTCTTGGGATCCAATTTTTTTTTTTTGTGGGTTATCCTTGCTTTCGTTAGACAGTCAAAAATATGTAAGTGTCTTAAACTGAGTTTCCTACCAGTCCATAACTCTAATGGAGTTTTAGAGACTACTTTACTAGGGACTCTATTTAAGATATACATTGCGGTCTTTAATACTTCTTCCCACAAGAATTTTGGAATTATTGAATGATTCAACATACTTCTAAGTCCTAACCATGTCCATAAGTATACGATTACACCTTTCAGCTACACCATTTTACTGAAGCGTTTCAAGCTTATGTATTATGAACAAATACTTAACCTTTCTAAGAGTTTAGCAAAAGGGTCAGGGTTTTGACCTGATTTATTAAATCTACCAGAGTATTCACCTCCTCTAATTGACCTAACTATTTTAACCTTCTTGTCTAACTGTCTTTCTACTTTAGTTATAAATATTTGAAGGATATCCATAGACTAAGATTTTTCATGAATTAAATAGACATAGCTATACCTATAGAGGTCGTTTATGAAGATGATGAAATATCTTTTCTCCATTCAAATATATAGTAGAAAAATGTCCACAAATATTAGTGTGTATGATCTCAAGAAGTTCTTTACTTCTTGTGGCTCATTTCTTAGTATGTCTGGCTTGCTTTCCTTTAATGCAATTCACGCATACTGAGAAATTTGTAAAGTCCAAATTATTTAAAATTTTGTCCTTCACTAATCTTTCTATCCTAGCTCTGAAGATGTGTTTCAAACGTTATACCAAAATATTGAGGAATTTTCATTAATCAAGCCACATTTCAAACCATTATTCGAATGTGAGAAAACTAAAGATAGGTCATAATCATAATTTAAATTTAAATTTATTTTATATAAATCATTAATTAAAATCCCAAATCCAATTAAAACTGAACAGAAAAATAATTTTAATTATCCACATTTAATAGAAACTGAATAACCTGTACTATCTAATCTAGATAAAGAAACTAAATTCCTAAATATGCTAGGAACATAAAATGTGCTCTCTAGATCCATCTAAGGACCAATATCCAATACAAAGCGATAGGTCCATACTACTAGCTCTTGCACTTCGATATAGTTTCCCATGAAGATGGATCTTTCACTTTCCATTAGTTTTCTGCTTGAAAGAAATCCTTGTATTGAATTCGTAATGTAAATTATGGTTTTAGAATCAATCTACTAGGTATTAAAAGGTACTTCAGCTAAATTTGATTCATAATATACAAAAGAAAAATACATACCTTTCTTTTTAATCAACTTCTGTGTTTTGTGCAGTCCTTCTTTATGTATTTTGTCTTACCACAGAAGTAACACTTGACATCATTGTTATTCTTTCCTTCAGCATGATTTGTATTTCCAAGTGTTTTACCTTTTCATGATGTAGACATCCCATTTTCATACTCGTCTGATTAATCAACTTGTCAACCCGATTGCGAAAGTTCCCAATGATAGATGAATATTCCAATATTTTTTATTTGTTACTGAATATGTTTCAGAAATTTAGATGAGATATCTCATGCAACCAAAACTTTATAAATCATGTTACGCTAGGAAAATATGATCCAAAACATAGAAATCATCATTTTCAGACAAAAAGAAGCTTTACGAGAAAAATCATCAAAAAATGACTAAATTATCAAAATACCCCTGACATCAGAACATCTCTAGAGTTTATACATTACGTTTAGGAATCGAACACATAAAAACATAATCTAAAATCAAATAAATTATTTCGCCAATTTTCACAAAATTAACCAAAATTACGAAAACACCCTCATAGGGCACACAATCATTTCATGCCAAAAATCCGTAAGTGACACAAATCCATACTCCCATTCAATTCTTTACGAAAAATTGATTCCAACAAATTTCAAAACGTCAACAATCAATATCTCAACTCAAAAGCCCTCTTTGAGGGTAAAACGATAATTTTTGATCCTAAAATTCAAAATTTTGAAATTAATAATTAAAATATTAATTAAAGTAAAGTGAAATATCAATAAATCCTCGATTACCGAGTCGGATTAGGCTAAAATAGTAACTTTTTACTAGAACAAAAATTTTTAAGATTCGATTATACCATTGGATTTGTAATGAAAAATTATTGAACATGGACTATTTATTTGTCATTTTTAGAGATCAGGAAGTTGAATTATCATCAAAAACGAAAATAACGTCAAGTTCAAGAGTCACCTTAGGTCAAAAATGTAAATTTTTGTTAGAAATAGAATTTGTATAAATTGACCACACTATTAGATCCGGAACGAAAAATTAGATGAAATAGAGTATTCATTTATTAGTTTTGGAGTTCGGATGGTCAAGTTATTGTTGATCAAAACAATTGGTAAAATATCGAATTCGTCCCAAATTTTATATAAATAAAAATTTTAATTATTTTTTTTATTATTTCTCTTCTCCAACTTTTCCAAAAATAGCCAACGAAATAACGAATTTTCTTCAATTTCTTTCGATCTTCTACCTCAGATCCATCGCAAACGGCTCGCCATCGACGATCGACGCAGAAGGGAGAAATGTCCGCAGCCTCGACATCTACAAAATCCACCCAAATTCCTTTAGTTTTCTTGTCATTTTCACCCCGTATCGTCAAAAATCAGCCATACGTATATACGAGGGTTTCAAAATTTCGACCTCGAATTTCATCAGTTTTGGGGTCAAACCGTCTTCTGTAGTAGAAGGGAGAAATGATGATGGCATCGAGATCTTCAAAATCACCAGATTAGATTCGAAAATCAGCCATCTCAAACTTCGAGCTATCTCGATTTCCACGCACGTGCTTTAATTTCTTCACCTAGAGATTGTAAGGAACTCTTAATTTGTATTAGTAATCGTAGATTGTGAAAATTGCATGTAAGATTTTATTAAAAATTTGTGGTGAGTTTTCAAAAATATCGAATTCAATCGATTATTTCAAATTCACGTCATAACTTGTATGTTTGATATGTTTAATTGTATTTAATAATAAATTACACATTGGTAGGATGTTTCATCGGATTTTTCTGTCAGTTGGGTCCTATGCACCGTTCGGACCCCGTTTTAATATAAGTGTTGTACTTATTCAAGGTTTTTGATAAAAATGAATTTCATAGTTAGAAAAATGATTTATTATTCAATTAACTCATTTTGAGTTGATGAATATCAGAAAGTGGATATTTTATTTGAGAGATTGAAAAATGTAAAATTTGAAAAAAGAAAAAAAGGGTATGAAACAGTAAAATGTCAGAGTCACACCCGATGGGTGATGTCTGTATTTTACATTGTTGTGTTGTGTGTAAGTTAGTAAACGGGTATCCAGGGATAATATTATTGGTTGTATGTTTATTTACTTTCTGTTAGCACGAGGCGCTGTTTACGTTTCCGTTTTGTTATTTATTTTAGGTCAGGTGGCCACACTTGCATGGTAGGAAACTGGATATCCATTCTCAATCTTATATTGTTAATTTCTCTTTTATTTTCAAATGAAAATAATATATATATATATATGTAGCTATTTTGTGAGCTGTTGAAGAGTTTGTGAATGCTTGAAAGGATAGTGCGTCATATCATCCGGAGTGGTGTACTATCCTGGGATGTACAGTAGGGACCACCAAACTCATACGTAGTATGGGACACGTATGAAAGTTGAGTCACAACTAAAATATGGCTTTATTTTTTTCTATCTTTACCAGTGAACTTGTAATGTAGAGGTGGTCATATACGAATGGTTTGTATATTTGGGAATCACATGCACGTCTGATAGGCATAAAAGAAGATGATTAGTCAGTGATCACTAACAATCTATAGTAGTCGAACGTTTTGACACATCGAAAAGAAACCCATTGCTTACAGTTACGTCAAACGACCAGTCTGTGCTGGATAAATGGTCACCCAAAAGTGGTAAATGTAACGACTGGCCACAAAATCAGGAACTAAAAGCCAGAGAAGAATTGTAACATCATGTCCCGACTGGGAGTGATCCAGTCGTGAATCCCAACTGTCTAATTCCAATACTCCACCATTGTGTATTATGTATCTGTTGCTTATTTTGATATATAAAATGAAATCCATGTTTAATGTTTCCATTTGATCAATTAGATTTGTATAAAAAGAAAAATATTATAGTGAGTAATGATGATCGATGTAATGTGAGTTTTAAAATATTTAGTTGCTCATCCCTGGCTATATGTAATAGTTAATTGTAGTTTCTTCTTTAAAAATTTACATATTTTAAAATGATTCAGTTTGTTTATTCGTTCATGTTAGGAGGGGTTATTGACATAAATTATTTTCTTCCTTATTGGGTAACCATTGTTACTCACCCTTTCCTTCTCCATTTTTTAGTCTCAGATTCAAAGAGTTTGGCGAGGCAGGTATAGAGTACAAGTGAGGATCATCTGGTGGGTTAGATAGACAATTAGAGTTCCTCACCTGGTGAGTATTGAGGCTACACCCCCTAGTGGGTCGATTTGTCAAGGAGTATAATAGATTTTGTTCTGAGCGTTAGGACTTTTGTTAGAATGAGAAATATTTGTATAATCCTGTATTCTAGTTATTTTCCGCACTCTGATGTTTCATACGTTATTAGATGTATATAGACTTCCGTTAGTATTATGTTTTGTATGTATATATGTATGATTGTATGTCGTTTATCATGTGCAGGTTGAATTGCCTTGGAATGTTAACATAAATAGAGGAGACCATGCCGAAATTTTGAGGTGCCACTTAGTACCTCGATATCTAACATGAGAATTTGTGTTAGTGTTTGGCGGGGCGCCACAGTTCATTTTTAAATAACTCATAAAGCAATGGTGGATTTGTATTTTTGAAATGAACTAATGGGAGAGCTCCATATTTGTACTTGAAGATTCCCACCTTTTGAGGGTATGATTGGAAGTTCTCTCAACTTTATGGATTATTACCAAAGACCAAATAACCTTTTTGGTTTGACCACCCTTTTTGGGAAGGGTATTTTTAGACTTTCACAAAAGGGAGTTGACTCTCCAATTAGATTAAGCATTGGATATTGAGGACTTATGGTAGATCAACATGTGTCACCTTTTGAGGGGGTGTGAGAGAATGGGCTTAAAATGGACTTGGTATTAGGTTTAGGTGATGGACTTGGGCTAGACTATGGACTTTAAGAAAAAGTGAAAAAGAATGGACTTGAATTTGGGTTAGAAGGTAGACTTTGTCTTGGGCTTAGGTTGTATTAGGAAATGAACTTTGGTTATGGTATGGGTGATGGAGCGGAGAATGGGTGATGGAGCGGGTTGGTTCATGAGAGTGGGTAAGAAATTTGAGTAGATTTGAAACAAGGTTGGGCATGACAAGATGCATGTATGCATGAAGATGATGCCAAGCGGCAATGTGAGCCTGTTGAAAGGCTTGAGTTCTTTGTTGGAATCAATTCGAGAAAATTTGGATTTTCCTAACGGGTTCATGCAAATTGAGGTGTCTACACAGTGACATTGGCTATTAAGTGAAGTAGCATGTCTTAGGAAAGAAATGTATGACATTAAAGAAAAAATTCTTCAAAAAATAGCAAGGTACATTTTAAATAATACACCGTCTGTATTTGATCAAGCACTCGAACACCTTGAAGAAGAGAATGCATGAATGCATCTACACATTTTACAACACGATAGACTGGGTGATTATCTGAATTTTATAGATGAAGAATGAAAAAGACTTTTAGATGATTATAATCTGCGTTCACCATACTATATAGCTAATAAAATTGATAACATTTATACCAATTAGGTATTGTTAAAGATGATTAGATTTTAGCTTTGTCAGGAGAGGTATTTTTCTTGTTGTGTTAGGAATACATTATGTATCTCAAGGAATTTTGATTAATGGTTAAATTTAGTCATTTAGAAATATGTATTTTTTAGAAAATGATTCTTGAAATTTTGAGAGCACCAAAACAGAGCTCAAGACAAACTTTTTAAATAAAATAAAACAAATTTGAAAATAACATTTACGTTAGAGAAAATTTGTAGAATTTTAATTTCTTATCCAAACCTAAAACTCTAATCCTAGCCTCTCTAGAGGTAGAAGTCTAGATTTGAAGATCGTAGAGTGGATGAGATTCAATGCTCGACAAAAGAGAGATAATTTTCATCTCGTGGAAGGCTCCATATTAGTCCAAGAAAAAATACGGTTTGGTCAAAGAAAAACTTTCAAGATCGGACAAAAGTAATCGTTTGGAGTCGATCCTTCGTAGAAGAGATAATCAAGTAGGATCTCTTCACATCTACCTTTTAGTTACTAAAATATTTATAGAAAGTAGTTTTACTACTAAGAATTCAATTAATATTTTAATTTAGGGATATTTAAAAAAAAATATGCATGATTAGTTGATTAAACTAGTAAATCTTCTTTCAATATATAGAAATAAAGTAATTTCCATAGTATTAATGATTATATTGTGCTTGAAAGACTTTAGAAAAGATTTGGATGAATTTATGGTAAAATCACATAAATTTTGGAAGAACAATATCGACGTTGGTTCGTGTTTGTCGGCAGCACCAACCTTGCCACCGCTTTCAATCTGTGGTACTGACAGTCACCGACAAAACCAGTTTTGCAAAACTATTTCAACATTTTTCCCCAACAACACAAACATTTCTTACACCTTTTCATTAAAAATATTTAAGTAAATGTTATATTTAATTTTATTTTTATATGATATTTAATTTAAGTTATTTAATGAAAATAAGGGAACACCCCCCATTTGAAAATAATAAAAATAATTTAAAAATCCAAGTCTCAAATAATCAAAATCTAATTTTTGGATTCAATAACAAAATCAGGATTTGGACATTTTCATTAGATTTTCAATCCCCATTTTCTTTAAATTTTTCTTCAAATGAAGTTTAAAAAATTATATGTCAAATCTCGTGATTAAAACTTTTATTTTCAAAAAACTTGTTTTACATTTGAAGAACTTTGAAAATAATATTTTTTATACTTAACCAAATTTTCACAACTTTTCTCATATTTAACTTATTTTTATTTAATCGTATTTTTCAAGATTTTATACTCAATCAAGACCATCATATGGAATTGGTTGATACTTTAGGATCACAAATAATTTAAAAAAGAAATGTATCTAGATAGCTATTGTAATGACCTGAAAATTTAACATGAATCTCGAGAAAAGATTATAAGTTTTTTATTTGATAAATTTTGAATTTATTTAATGATTTAAAATATGAATTTTAATTTATAAATATTTGAAAAAACCTATCGTCACCAATAAATTCAAAAGGGATGAGAACCAGACATTAGCCTGTAAACACGTCTTAAACAGAAATTGATCAAAAAAGTTATAAAATCATTGAATTTCATGTCAAATTCTACCCAAATGGGGAAATGAAATTTTAGAGTTATAATTTGAAAAATATGATCAGAATATTAGTTTCATATCGAAAAATTATCCAAAATAGATTGTAAGTTTGCAAAAATCGGAACCCAGGACATAAACTTTTTAAATAATAAATAAAACAAATACAAAAATGACCTTTACATCCTTAAGTTACTATAAATACCAAATTTATTAGAAATTTACAAACTTTTCATTCTTTTTTCCATAGACAAACCCTAACCGTAGCCTTCTTAGAGATAGAAGAATCAATTCGAGGACTATAGAGCGAGATTTAATACTCGATGAAAGAAAATCAAAATTTTCTCTCGTCAAGGGTTTCACATGGAATCCAAAGAAGCTGTGATTTCATCGGAGAGAAAAAATAAAAGTGAATAAATATGGATATTGGGAGTTGATCTCAGAGCTATTGCATCATAGAAAATGATAAATAGGTAGAAATTATTCATTTCTACCCTTTAGTGGCCATGTTTTTAGTGAAAAATTATTTTACATCTAAGAACTAGATTTGGTTTTCAATCTAGGGGCACATTCTTAAAATAATCATGCATAATTAGATGATTTGAATCCTTGATCTTGTTTTTAAATTATAAATTTTCTGTTAAAAGTTAGAAACATAATAGATCTATTAGACCTACTTCGATCAATCGACCCTATGCTGAAATGCCTAATTCAGCTTGTTTTCAGCATAATTTTTCCCGACCAACATGTGCACTTTCCAACATCTTATTTTCATTAAAAACATCTAAGTATTACTCTAAGTTCTTTAATAGAATTAAGGGATTACTCCCCATTTGAAAACAATGGGAATGATTTAAAAATCTAAATATCTACTGATCAAAATTTAATTTTTGGTTCCAATAACAAAACATAATTTATGGCATTTTCATTAAATTTTAAAATTTTGATATCTTTTAAGTTCCTTTAAATTAAGATAAAAAAATTACAGAATGTCAATATTTTTATTTAAAAGCTTTCATTTATGAAAACCCATTTTTCTAATACAGTCAAATTTTCACAGATTTAACCATTTATGATTTTATCGTGTTTTACGAGCCTTTTCTAGTTAATCAAGAATCACAAACACTTTCTAGAAAATATATATATTTTGATAGATACATAGGAAGATAGACGATTAATTAATTAATGGATAGATAGTGAGAACGTATGTTCTCAACTGTTTGATGAAACAGTGATTATAATATCTCGAGTTTATGATTCGTATCTTGAGAAAAAATAAATAGTAGAATTTTGAAAAATATTTAAAAGTGGGACTTAGGGTAAAACTTTAGAATTTTTTCTGATCATTTTTAATGAAATCTAATTTCACCATTGGATACAAAATGGCTGAAAAACATATTTTAGCCTATAACCCCAACACGGATGGTGATCGCATATATGATACACCTGATAGATGCCTTTATGAACCAGGCCTAAAAGTTATCATCCCTCACCAGGCCAACAACATCCACGCTCCTTTCCTGGGTTAGATACTTATCTACCATCATAAGCCCTAGAGATGGGCTAAGGTGGCGCGACAAGGATGTGATGTCATCGTTGTCATCTCATTAGAAATTATATTTTTATATTTTCCTTAGCTTGTGGGCAAGTAAGGGGATCGAACCCAAAAGAAAGGGGGGATGTTACCAAATTAGCAAGAATGAAGTTAATCTAAGTTACAAAATTTAAAACTATTTTTATACCTTTTTGAAATAAATGGATAGTAAATGTTGCTAGGAATTAAAATAATAGAAATGAAATTATACTAAGAAAATAAAAAAGATAAAGTCATTAGTGATTAGAGTAACTTAGGATTAGCAAATAAAATTGTATTTGAATTTATCTTTCTTTGCACTCAACCTCAAGGGCTTAGTGTGAGCTCCTTGGCTTGGAAGATATGGCATGAAACTTTGAAAAATACTATAGTTAGGATTCCTTTACTCACTAATGTGCGAAGTCCCGACCACTAAATATCTAGTTTAAGCATGTTCTATCTTGATTTCATCTAAACATAAAGCATCTAAGTTAAACATATGAGATGTAAAGATTCATCTAAAGCTTTTACCCATTCAAGTTTGATAAAACTTTGAAGTGAATCATATAAACAACATAAAAACATGGAAGGATAAAGAAATAACACAGAGTTAAAGCTTGCTCCTAGGCTTCCTCCTCTCACTAATGGAGAGAGTCTATGGTCATTGCAAGGATATAAGAAAAAGTAAAAGAAATAACACTTGTACTTATGGTAACCAAAATACACCATCTCCTTGAAAAATTACAGAAGTTGCTAAAATAAAATCTAACTACAAAATGAAAATTACAGAGAAAATATGGGCATTGAGGGAAGAAAAAGAAGATACAAGGGCCCGATGACTCTTTTCTTATTGAGAAAATGATCTAAGTGTTCTAAAAAGATTCAAAAATAGTTGTCATCACTCATGCGTATAATCTTACGTGCAGAGCAAATAAGAGAAATTTTAGAGCGATCCAACCTCGTGGACTGCGCCACATTGATCTAGGAATATCCAGATCTCCATTTTTCTTAGTTATTTGATTGGATTTCTTGATTGCAGTACATTCTTGATTGATTGATTGATTTCGTATTCATCTGGATGAGTTGATCATTGACCTGTATAATGAACACACGCAACTAGTTTTCTGATAATTATATTTATTTTATGCAATTAAACCTAATTAACAAGAAATATCATGGAATGTGATAAATTGAGACTAAACATACTTATTTACCTAATCTAATGAAATAAGGATAGAAATTAAGATAAATATATGGGAAAAGTACAAATAAATCAGTGTTTTGAAATACTAATTAGGATGTGAAGGCTCTCGTTGTGCTGGAAGAACAGAAGCTCCCCTAGATATAATGTATAATACTACTCATCGATAAAGTAGGGGTAGTACTGTCACTTGGTGTACGTCGATAGGCGTTCCTCACCTCTTGCCTCCTACTAACTATTCGTGGAAGATCATGAAGTATGACGGAGAAAATCTACAAAAGAAGAACATTAGACCACAAGCATAGAGAACTTCAAGTTGAAATGACGAGGATAAATATTAGATAACTCACATCTCAAAGATAATACCAATCAATGTGGGTGCGTGCACTCCAAAGGCTACTCTTGATCGCCATAGCATCTCAAGTAGCCTAGAAGGCACCCAAAGGACAATTCTCATCGGGGTGATGCCGACTCGACAAATAGAAATGGAAGTAAAAAATTTCCTTTATCCAATCAAATTCAGATGGGACGACAGAAGCCTCTATAGACTTGACAAACTAACTTGACTCAATAGAAAAAGAGTAGACTCAATCTAAAGGTAACATGACATTGAAAAATTGGACTCGAGCTAAC
Organism: Akebia trifoliata; assembly: GCF_017979445.1. NCBI lineage: Eukaryota > Viridiplantae > Streptophyta > Magnoliopsida > Ranunculales > Lardizabalaceae > Akebia > Akebia trifoliata. Next base: position 55,624 of record NW_028237025.1, read on the forward strand.
CCAAATAACTCAAGACAAAGTACCCACAACAGATTTGATTAAGACTGAGACATTGCTTACAACCGGCGGGACTAAGGTACTATGATCTTCAAGGAACAACTGTGTAATTTTGAGAGATTTTGGGGTCATTTTTGATGAATCATTTGATGTTGACATTTGTTCTAACTGACCGGACTAGTGACCCTAATAAAACAGTGAACGATTGAGCTTAGGTGCAATGATAACTTGTAACCCTCTATTGAAAGTGAATTTAATCAATTTCAGTGTTACCCCCTTGATAACATTTTAAATGAACCCTGAGATTTTGTTGAATTCTGTGCACCAATCCATTAAACAATTCATCAATTCAATGATTATTTAGAAGGAAACTAATTTTATTGCACTCTTGAAAATTATTGAAATTTTTTTTCATAAATCTGATTATTTTTTTGCAATCATTTTCTTTTTAGGAAAAAATATTTTGATAATTTTTCAAGGGCCATGCAAAAATAGATTTTTTGTAAAAAACATATTTAAAAAATTTTCCATGCGAAAATAGATCTTTTGTAAATCATTTTTCCTTCCTTTTCTTTTCTTTTGAAAAATATTTTTTCTAGAAAATATTTTTCTTCTTTTAAAATGGGTTGAAACCTAAATTAACAAAGAATTTGAATTCCATTTTGATTTAAATGGTCCAGCCCATCATGATCGTTGGATCGAGATGGACTGGGTCATTATGAACCATTGCCAAGTTTTTAAAATGAATACTTTCTTGGGTTGGTGCACCCAGTAATACAGCAATTTCGAATCGGGTTAAAAAAAAAATTTGATCATTGAGGACAAAATCATACATTCATGATCTCATCATTTGTAAGGTCCATTCTAAAAAGTAACCCGGGAACACCCACGATAAGCTCGAGTTATAACCTATAGGGAGATTTCTAGACTTTGTGTTTACTACGTGCAATGCAATTTATCTAGCCACCCTTGCCCAAGTGCACCTATATATCTCTCGAGCGTACTCAATCAGACGATACGTGGAGACTTGATTTGATATACTGTATAAGTGATAAGCTAGGACTCCAACCCAAATCTCTGAAGTCAAAAGCAACAAATTTAATCTCCAGTTGAGAGGTGGCGTACAATACTGAACAAGGGCCCACTTAAATACCTCCCGTCTAGAATAGACATTGTCTATCCCCCTCATATAGTAGGGTACAGTGGGGCAGGATTTCGCTTAGGCACTGATTTTGACAAAGAAGTGTAATTGGTGAATTTAGATTAACTTTGATATACCGTATAAGTAAGAGTTTAGGGTTGGCGATCGGAACAATTGAATTTGCAGCTTACAATAGGACAAAGGATCAAATCGCTCCAACATGGGTGTATCGATATACCTTTTAGTGTCACTTGATCGAGCGGTATTGATGACCCAATTTTATATACCCTAAGGTACGTGACTAGAGTTGTGATTTTTATAAATGACGTCACATCTCCGAGGAGACCGGGCCACGCACTAGTGCCACGTTGGCTAGAAAGGACATGCAAGTGTGCAATGCAACAATATAAACGTGTTAGTGGTGTGTGTCAAATAGGGTTGGGTGTGCCTGGGACATTTTTTTCAATAAATGGGCTTATGGACCACATCAGATCACAAAATTATGGTTTCACATATTAATCAAGAAATACAAACAACATCCATAACATTCATTTCGAGATCAAAGCATAAACATCATAGAGATATATCAATCAGATCATGGAATATTAAATAGGCAATCAATTAGATGTAACATATAATAATCAATCAAATCCAACATTGAAACAGGCACAAAATTTTTTTTTGATGAATCAAAACAATTTTTTTTTATTGTCTAGTCAAAGATCACTTTGGGTAACCCTAAACAAATCGAGATTCTCAAAGAATATTCAATTGAAGATAAAATGATAATTGTGGAGGAGTGATGACTCTCTTTTCTAACTTTTTTTTTTTATTTTAGAATATTTGTATTTTTGAATTTATGACTCAACAAGTTTCTCAATGAGAACTTAGGTTATCTCAACTAACCCATTAAGATTTCAAATTTTCTAAAGGTAATTAAGCCACGTGGTTCATCATGTCGGCAATCCAATGTCACAACCTTAAAGATTTTGATGGAAAAATTTGGATCTGAAAATAAAATTCACATTAATTTTTTTAAACTTTGATTAAAGGTTTTTGAAAATGAGCGATTACGAAATCCCAAATCTAAAATTAAAATTCCAAAATAAAAATTAATTATTTTTCTTAAATTCTTTTGAAAGTTCTTTAAGTTTCAACTTCCACAAGCCTATGACATTGGATGGTGATTTTAAGTGGCACATGGTGAACTCAACTACACTTAGTAAGTAGGAAATCTTACTAGGTTAGTGAGGTTAGCTTTGCTTGAGGGCCATCCACATTTGAAGTCAGATAACTTTTCTTAGTAATTGAGGAAAGTGGTTTTGTCATTTATCCAAATTTGGAGTGAGACCTACATTGAAAAAAAAGAAATAATGTAAAGAATTGTGGTGTTGAGAAACATAGCTTTGTGTTTTTTTTTTTAAGATGTAAATCCGGCAATAATGTGGGTCCCTTCCAAATTTCATTTGGGTAAAACAACTTTGAAATCATTTTCTATCCAATTTACAGCACAAACCCAACTCAACGCAACTCACTAAAACAGAAACAACATTAAACAATAACTAAATATCCCTTCTGCTCCCTTTTTCCCTCAATCTCATTCCACATACTAATCCCAGCATACAAATTTGATAGCAAGATATAAATTCCTACATTCTGAGGATCCAATTCAAGAGCCCTTTGAGCGGCCAATTTACCCAACATGCTGCCAGCAACACTCACGACTAAACAAAAAAACATTTTCTTATGGATGTTGCTGCCTCCCACAACGTGTATTGCCCTCACACAAAAAAAAACTTACATGTATGTTGCTGTTACCAACACAAATTTCAGCACCCATTTTTTTATTTTTTCATGCTGATGTCACAACATACATTCAAAAAAATATATTTAAAAGATATGTGGCTGTTAGCAATACATAACTCAACAAAATTTTCTTTGTATATGTTGCTGCCAGCAATACAAAACACATTCCTTCTTTGAAATGTGGCTGCTAGCACACACTACACACACGTCCACACCTCACACACTCTCTCTTTTATCTCTGTGTCTCTTTTGATGTCTTCTTAAATAAAATAAAAAAGCTTTTTAATTGGAGAAGAATATAGAAATAGAGACGTTCTCTTTCTTTTTTTGTTGTTTTTCGTCCTCTTCTTTCTCATTGGAGAAGAATATATAAATAGAAAAAAAAACGTTTTCGCTATTGGCACCCTACGTAAAATATATATATATATATATATATATATATATATATATATATATATATATATATATTCCATTTTTTTTCTGATTTTTTTTCTTGGAATCCTCTCCTCATCACGAACAACATTAAAAAAGGAAAAAAAAATTATTTCTTACCACATCACTCACAAATAATTTATTTGAGAAGAAGATGAAAAATAAAAAAAATCATTTTTTACTAATGACACACGCACAAAAATATATTTTTTTAATTATTATTATTTTTTTAATTTTTTTCTTGGGATTCTTTCCTCATCACGAACAACATTAAAAAGTTTTTGTTTCTTAGTGCATCACTCACAAATAATTTATTTTCACAACTCGTCGCTTATGCCTAGTAACGCATTAAAAAAATTCATCCAAAAAAAAACCCTAACTCTCATCCCAACCACCATCATTTTATCCTCAATTCATATGTCAATTTGAATATTTCATTGTTTAGAGTCATCCCAGAATGACCCTAGATTGAATCATAGAAAGAATGTGCCAAACAAAATATTCACCATTCAAATAAGTAATCAATAATCGAGGCAAAAAGAATGATAAAAAAATAAACAAAGAAACAAACAACTAAAAATAAAATAAAATAATTAGGTCGTTCTGGCAATGCTTCTCATACTTGGAGCTTTTCAAGTCTAATCCTCAATAATCCCCACTGGAGTCACCGCTGAAAGCGCCCTTGATCCACGGGGTGTGCAGATCCACTTTTGATTTTTGAGGTTTGGGAGTCGCCACCTAGTTATTACGGTCTAAGAACTGAGTATTGACTCTAAATATAAAAAAAAAACTAATCTATGAATAAAAAGAAACTATGGTTTGAGGATCACGTTACGGGGTTAGAAGGTGTTAGGCACCAACCCAGCCCAGCAAACGCCAGTCTCTACTACTTCACAAAAATGGATTACATTACTAAAAGACTTAAAATAAATAAAAAAGTAAAAAAGAATACCTAAATGATCGTAAAAATTTGTTCCCTCAGTACTAGCGGGGAACGTCTTTGTACGAGTTTTCCTATTTTTCCTCCATCACTGGATCTGCTTTAGATCTCCAAGTTGATATGTCTTCTTCTTATATCTAAGTATTTTTTATATTTTTTAGAGGGTTTCTGGGTGTTTTTTGAAATTTTTCTGAGAGTTTTTTGAAGAAAAAACTAGGGTTTGCATGATAGGTAGGGGGTTAGGACTTCAAAATCAGGGTTTGAGGAAGACTAGGGAGACTTTTTAACCTACTTTTTCTAGGGTTTATTTTGACCTGCGAGATTAAGTTGTGGAGGCTTCTATTTATTAAAAAAATTGAAGAATTAAGGTTTGACTAGGTCTCCTTTTAAGATTTTGACTTATGTCTTTTTTGATTGACTAGGTTGTTTTAGATTAGGGTTTTAATTAGGGTTTTAACATAAGTCTTATGAGATTGATTTGGTTTATTTTAAATTAGGTTTTGTTAATCTTGCATACAATGAAAGAATATATTTGTGATATTTGAAAAATTCCCCATAATTATATTTTAATTCTTTAGGCCCCCAGATGGAGGGATCTTTTAATAAATATCAGGGGCTCCACTTCAATAAATGGGCAACCATTAACAATTTTGCATGAAGGCTTGATTGATTAATTTTCTTGATTAATATTTTTAAATTAATTTTATTAAGGTTTCATTTTACGTTAATTAATAATTTAATTATTAATTTTGAAATTTAAAATTGTTAAAATTAAAAAATTACCATTTTACCCCTGAAGAGAACTTTTGCGTTTCAAGTCATTTTTTGATGTTCTGGGATATTTTGGAATCGATTTTTCGTAAGGAATTCAATGGGATTATAGGTTTGTGTTATTTATGGGATTTTGATATGAAATAATCGTAAATCCTATGAAGGGCATTTTCATAATTTTATCAAATTTTGTGAAAATTGGCAAAACGATTTATTTGATTTTTAGTTTGTTGTTTATGTATTCGAAAGGGTTTTCCTAAGCGTAAGGAGGCTCTAAGGATGTTTTGATGTTAGGGGTATTTTGATAATTTGATCATTTTTTAATGATTTTTATCGTAAAACTTCTTTTTGTCTGTAAAATGATGATTTCTTTATTTTTAGGGTTCTATTTTCCTAGTGTAACATGATTTCTATAGTTTTATTAGTTTGAGATACCTCATCCGAATTTCTGAAACATATCTAGCAACAAAATAGAACATCGGAACATTCATCCATCATTGGGAATCATCGCGATCGGGTTGACGAGTTGATTAATTAGGTGAGTGCAAAAATAGGGTGTCTACAACATCGTCTTGACCAACATACCATAATTTATCTTTCCAAGTCCCTAATTTTCTGACATAAACCAAACCAAAAGTTCTTGATAATCCAACTAAACCCACGAAGGGGTCACTATCCAAATACAAGTGAGAGTACATGAAAAGGGAAACATGGTCAACGATATTGCAAAATCAAAAGCATGTTTTAAAGCAAAGAGAAGCAAAGAAACTAGAAACAAAAAAAATATATTCCAACACCAACCACCCTCAAACCACTCAAATCCCCCATAAAACGGTGGCACCCTGCCAAACGCTAACACAAATCCCTATGTCAAATCTCAAGGCACTAGCACCTCGAAATTCGGCATGGTCTCCTCTGTTTATGTTAGCATTCCAAGGTGATCAACCTGTACCTAATAAACGATATACATTATCCTGCCTATATACATACAAAATATAATAATAGCGGAAGCCTATATACATCTAATAATGTATGATAGATCAAAGTGCGAAAAGATAAATAAAACACAGGATTATACAAAACTTCTCACTCTAACAAAAGTTCTAACGCTCATTACAAAATTCATAATACTACCTAGATAAACTAACACCACTAGAGGGGTATAATCCCAATACTCACCAAGTAATGGACTCTGGTTGTCAATTTGACCTACCAGATAGTCCTCACTCGTGTTCTACATCTGCTTCGTCAAGCTCCGGATTTGAAACTAAAAAAATGGAGAAGGAAAGGGTGAGTAACAATGATTACCTAGTAGGGAAGCAAACAATTTATGCCCATAATCTCTCCTAACATGAATTAATAAACATATTGAATCATTTTAAAATATGCAAAATTTTACAGAAGAAAATATGATTAACTGGTACATATAGCCAAGGATGAGCAACTAAACATTTTACAACTCACATTACACCGATCAGTAGTACTCACTATAACATTCTCTTTTTATACAAATCTAATTAATCAAATGGAAACATTAAACAAGTATTTTATTTTATATATTAAAATAAGGCAACAGATACATAATACACAATGGTGGAGTAGTGGAATTAGAAAGTTGGGATTCACAACTGGATCACTCCCAGTCGGGATATGATGTTTATATTCTTTATTGACATTTAGTTCCTGATTTTGTGGACGGTCGTTGCACTTACCACACTTGATTGACCATTTATCCAGTTCAGACTGGCCGTTTGACGTGACCAAAAGCAATGGGTCTATTTTCGATGTGTCAAAACATTCGACTACTATAGATTGTTAGTAATCATTGACTAATCATCTTCGTCTATGCTTATCAGGCATGCATGTGATTCCCAAATATACAAATCATTTATATATAACTACCTTTACATTACAAATTCATTGATAAAGATAGAGAGGAATAAACTTGGATTCCAGTTGTGACTTCACTCTTATATGCGTCCCATACCACGTATGAGCTTAGTGGTCCCTACCTTACATCCCAGGATAGTACACTACTCCGGATGATATGACGCACTATCTCTTCAGGCATTCACAAACTCTTTAACAGCTCACAAAATAACTACATATATATATATATATATATATATATATATATATATATATATTATTTATTTACAAAAAAAAGAAAAATTAACAATACAAGGTTGAGAATGGATATCCAGTTTCTTACCATGCAACTGTGGCCACCCGGCCTAAAATAAATAACAGAATGAAAACGTAAATAATGTCTCGCGTCAACAAATATTAAATAAACATACAACCAGTAACATTATCTCTAGATATCCGTTCACCAACCTACACACAACACAATAATATAAAATGCAGACATCACCCCTCGGGTATGACTCTGACATTTTATCGTTTCATACCCTTTCTCCCTTTTTTTGATTTTTATAGTTTTCAATATCTCATACAAAATACCCACTTTATGATATTCATCGACTCAATATGAATTCATTGAATATTAAGTCACTTTTCCAATTATGAAATTCATTTTTATCAATAATATTGAAAAGTACAAAACTTAAATCAAAACGGGGTCCGAGCGGTGCACATGACCCAACTAACGGAAATAACCCGGTGAAATATCCTACCCACGTATAATTTGTTATAAAATACAATTAAACATATCAAATATGTAAGTTCTGGCGTGAATTTGAAACAACGAAAAAGAATTCTATATTTTAAAAATATATAACAAATTTTCGATAAAATCCTAGATAAAATTTTCAGAAAGTGGGTATTTTATTATCTTTACATATTTTGGAAATATATAACAACGGTTACCAAAAGAGATTGAAAGTCTTTACTATCTCTATGCACAAGGATCGAAGTGTGTGCGTGAAAATAGAGATAATTGGCATGGAAATCGAGGTGATTCAAACTTTGAGGCGACTGATTTCTGAGGTTGACCTAGTGGTTTTGAAGATCTCGACATCATCGTCCTTTCTCCCATCTGTGACGGATAACGGTTTGACCTCAAAATAGATTGGTGGGTCGCTGTTGTACGGTAGGATACTAGAAATCTACTCTCACTTTGTAATGTTAATTTCTCATTTGTTTTCAAAGTAAAACGATATGTATACAGTAGAAACAACCAAGCTCATATGTGGTATGAAACGCGTATGAAAATAGAATAACAATTGGAATTCGAGTTCATTCATATCTATCTTTACCAATGAACATGTAATGTACACGAATAGGACGATATATTGAGAATCACACGCACGCCTAATAAGCATAAACCAAGATAATTGGTCAGTGATCACTAACAATCTAGAGTAATCGAATATTTTGACACATCGAAAAGAGACTCATTACTTAGGATTACGTCAAACGGTCAATCTGAGCCGGATAAATGGTCAACCAAGTGTGGTAAGTGCAGCGATCGATCACAAAATTAGGAACTAAAAGTCAGTAAAGTATTGTAATATCATGTCCCGACTAAGAGCAAGTCAATCGTGAATCCTAACTCTCTAATTCCACTACTCCACCATTGTGTATTATATATTTGTTGTTTATTTTTTATTATAAAATGAAATACATATTTAATGTTTTCATGTTGCCAATTAGATTTGTATAAGAAGATAATGCTATAGTGAGTACTAGTGACTGATGTAATATGAATCTTTTAAATATTTAGTTGCTCATCCCTAGCTATATGTACTAGTTAATCGTAGTTTAACTGTAACACCCCGAATTTTTAATTCATATCTCGAGGAAAAAATAAATAGTGGAATTTTAAGAAAATCTTGAAAATGGGACTTAGGGGTAAAACTTTAGGATATTTCTGATAATTTTTAATGAAATTTGACCTCACCATTGGATTCAAAATAATCGAAAAACATACTTTAGCCTGTAAGCACGCTCAAATGCGAGTCCAAATATAAAAGTTTCAAAATGCTTGATTGCCGAGTCGGACCAGGCCAAAATAGTGAATTTTTGCTAGATCAAGAATTATTAAGATTAGATTATACCATTGGATTCGTAACGAAAAATTATTGAACATGGACTATTTAATTGTCATTTTTGGAGACCAGAAAGTCGAATTATCGTCAAAAATGAAAACGACATCAATTTTAGGGGTCACCTCAGGTCCAAAATGTTAATTTTTGTTGGAGATAGAATTTATAGAAATTGACCACATCATTAGATCCGGAATAAAAAATTAGGTGAAATAGAGTATTCATTTGTCAGTTTTGAAGTCCGGATGGTTAAGTTATTGTCGATCGAAACAATTGGCAAAATACCGAATTCGTCCCAAATTTTATATAAATAAAATTTTTAATTTTTTTTATTTATTCGTCTTCTCCAACTCGTCCAAAACAGCCAACGAAGTAAACGAATTTTCTTCGATTTCTTCCGATCTTCCACTTCAGATCCCTCGCAAACGACCACTTTCGACTATCGCCGCAGAAGAGAAAAAGATCCGCAGCTTCGACATCTATAAAATCCACCCAAACTCATTCCATTTCACTTTCTTTTCATCCAATAACGTCAAAAATTAGTCGTATTTATATACAGAAATTTTAAAACTTTGACCTCGGATTTCATCCGTTTCGGGGTCAAATCGTCTTCCGACGTAGAAGGGAGAAACGTCCGCAGCCTCGTTCTCTACAAAACCCACCTAAATTCCTTTCATTTTCTCGTCTTTTTCACCCCGTATAGTCAAAAATCAGCCGTATTTTTATACGGAGATTTCGTAACTTCGACTTCGATTTTCATCCGTTTCGGGGTCAAACCGTCCTCCACCGCAGAAGGGAGAAAGGACGACCACATCAAGATCTTTGAAACCACCAGGTCGGTTTTGAAAATCAGCCACTTTAAAGTTTAGTCCGTCTCAATTTTCGTGCCGATCGCCTCGATTTCCACGCACGTGCTTCGATCCTTTCGCCTGGAGATTGTAAGGAACTCTCAATTTCTATTAGTAATCGTAGATTGTGAAAATTACATTTAAGATTTTATCGAAAAAATTTTGGATGTATTTTCAAAATATAGAATTATTTTGTTATTTAAAAATTCACGCCAGAAATTGCATGTTTGATATGTTTAATTGTATTTTTTATAAAATTATACGTGGGTAGGATAATTTAACGGGTTATTTCCATAAATTGGGTCTTGTGTATTGCTCGGACCCCGTTTTGATATGAAATTTGTATAATTTTTCAATATTATTGATAGAAATAAATTCTATATTTGGAAAATGTGATTTAATATTCAATGAACTTATATTGAGTTGAAGAATATCAGAAAATGGATATTTTATTGAAGAGATTGAAAATTATAAAAATCGAAAAAAGGAAAAAATGGTATGAAACGGTAAAATGTCAGTCACACCCGAGGGCTGATGTCTGCATTTTACGTTGTTGTGTTGTGTGTAGGTTGGTGAACAGATATCTAGGGATAATATTACTGGTTGCATGTTTATTTACTTTCTGTTAGCACGAAGCGCTGTTTGCGTTTCCGTTTTATTATTTATTTTAAGCCGGCTGGCCACACTTGCATGGTAGGAAACTGGATATCCATTCTCAACCTTGTATTGTTAATTTCTCTTTTGTTTTCAAATGAAAATAATATATATATATATATATATATATATATATATATATATATATATATATATATATATATATATATATATATATATATATATATATATATATATGTAGCTATTTTGTGAGATGTTAAAAAGTTTGTGAATGCCTGAAGGGATAGTGCGTCATATCATCCGGAGTGGTATACTATCCTGGGATGTATGGTAGGGACCACTAAGCTCATACGTGGTATGGGACGCATATGAGAATGGAGTCACAACTAGAATCCGGGTTTATTCCTCTCTATCTTTACCAGTGAACTTGTAATGTAAAAGTGATCGTATACGAATGATTTGTATATTTGGGAATCACATGCATGCCTTATAGGCATAGACGAAGATGATTAGTCAATGATCACTAACAATCTATAGTAGTCGAATGTTCTGACACATCGAAAAGATACCCATTACTTACGGTCACGTCAAACGGCCAGTCTGAGTCGGATAAATGGTTAACCAAACGTGGTAAGTGCAGCGACCGGTCACAAAATTAGGAACTAAAAGCCAGAGAAGAATTGTAACATCATGTCCCGACTGGGAGCGATCCAGTCGTGAATCCCAACTCTTTAATTCTAATACTCCACCATTGTGTATTATGTATTTGTTGCTTATTTTGATATATAAAATGAAATCCATGTTTATTATTTCCATTTGATCAATAGATTTGTATAAAAAGATAATGTTATAATGAGTATTACCGATCGATGTAATGAGAGTTTTAAAATGTTTAGTTGTTCATCCCTGGCTATATGTACCAGTTAATCGTAGTTTCTTCTATAAAATTTTGTATATTTTAAAATGATTTAGTATGCTTATTCGTTCATGTTAGAAGAGGTTATTGGCAGAAATTGTGTTATTCCTTACTGGGTAACCATTTTTATCACCATTTTTCTTTTTCATTTTTTTAGTCTCAAATCCGAAGCTTGGCGAGGCAGGTATAGAACATGAGTGAGAATCATCTAGTGGGTCAGATAGACAACCAGAGTTCGCCACCTGGTAAGTACTAGGGTTATACCCCCTAGTAGTGTCAGTTTCCCTAAGTAGTCTTATGGATTCTGTCTTGAGTGTTAGGATTTCTGTTACGGTGAGGAATTTTGTATAATTCTGTATTCTGGTTATTCTTCCGCACTTTGATCTTTCGTATGTTATTAAACGTATATAGGCTTCCGCTAGTATTATATTTTGTATATGTATGCAGGATTGTATGTCGTTTATCAGGTGCAGGTTGAACGCCTTGGAATGCTAACATAAACAGAGGAGACCATGTCGAAATTTCGATGTACCACCTAGTACCTCGAGTTTGACATGGAGATTTGTGTTAGCATTTGGCGAGGCGCCACATATGGTATCAGAGCATAGTAATAGATCCGTATGGGATACAAATCTGCTATGTTTTGAAGAGTTGGCTGATACCACAGATATTAGAACGATAATCATAGAGTGTCACTAGGAATTCGGTATCCGAGCTCATTAATAATTCCGTATTGGAATTATGAGTTCTTCTGTGTCTAGATGTCCATAGAGCCTAGTAAGCCTAGGATAGGATTCTAGGTTTGTTTTGTTAGTAATGGAAATGGAGTCCATTACTAAGTTCTAGGCTGCGGTAATAATTCTTGGTTGCGTAAGAGCAGTTTTGGCCTTATTCTGATAAGCGCCTTGTTACGGATAAACACAAGCGAGAGGAGTAGACGAGGCAAAGGCCAAAACGCAATAGAGACGAGATAAGTTCTATATCAGACTATTGACCTGATAACACAACTAATGTTATTAATGGAACAGATGGCCGAGTCTCATGTCAAGTTTAGAGAGAAAATATGAATAATATAATCACCACCACCTTGAAGCCAAATGGAAGGAAGACAATTACTATCTAATAAGAGACAAATAATTACGAAACTAACAAATTCATAGGAAAAATAACAATAAGTGGGGAGTGATATTATAGACATGCCAACGCAATAGATGAAATAATTTTATAAGAAACAACAACATATACTACTAAATCAGTTGAATGAAAGAGTTGTGGTATGTTATGAATGTGGCAAATTGAGACATAAAGGAGAGCAATGTTCAGGTCGATGTTAACCAATTAAAGATGTATGGCTCAAAAAGATGTAGACAAATTAATTCAAGAAACAATAAGGCCACTAGATTTTAATAAAGTTGATAACATACTTGTGCCACCCTGAACAGACAAGACTAACGATCAGAAGCGAGAGATGGTATAAGACTTACCACAATTGTAAGGTGCACCACTAAATCTAATAAATGAAGGATAGGTAAATCCAAGGATAAGGTTATAACATTTCCAATTATTACATCAACTAAGATTTGATGACTTTTCCGATCCAGTTGAGATCAATGAGTGGGTTTTGAAGACCTGAAAGATTTTGAGTGCTATGTGGTGCCCAAGAGATCAGTGAGTGATAGTGGCTACATTCCAATTGGACGGGATGCCAATCATTAGTAACGTTTGAGAGGAATGTATTGGGAGATGGATCGTTTGAGTGGATAGACTTCGAGAGGATATTTCTCGATAAATTTATATCTGAGATTGCTCGAGAAATCAAGCACTAGGAGTTTTTTTTTATATTAGTGCAGGGTAAACTATCAATTACAGAGACTAAGATATGATGTTTACTAGGTTGTCACGATATGCATCCGAGCTTATCCTGACAGATTTGTAGAAGGCCCGTAAATTCTTTAGAGGACTATAACCCTACCTAAGGGCCAGGAGGTCAGTGATTGAAACTACCAATTATAGAGATACGATGAATCGAGCTTAGAGGGTAGAACGATGAGAAATGGAGTTACAGACCTCCAAGAGGTAAATTAGTCGACCTTAGACTTCTTTTCCTGTCAAATCAAATCCAACCAAGAGGCCGATGTATTCAAGGCCAATCTCCTCCGGATCAGTGTATCCATAATATAGAACTCCTTCACTACTGAGTTGTAGAGTTTTCCATCACTAAGCTAGAAAGCAGTTGGAACTCCAATGATGACAACGAGGCCAAAAGAATCAACAAGGCAGGTTTAAAGCCTATAGACCCCAGTTTACCAACTGCTTACTCTACAGAGACCTACGAAGACAAGATCGTTGACATGTTACGCGTGTGATCAACTGGGATATATATAGAGAAAATGTCATCTATCACAGGTGCGAGTAAGGGTTATGACCCAGGAGAAAGTACCTGTCTCCGAAATTTTTTTGGAAAGTACGATTTCTAATTATAATGTTAGAAATTGGAGTTCTATTCAATACTGGTTCTTCTAGATCATATAATTCTGCTGAAAGTTTGCATACTTGCTAGAGTTATTCTTCCCACTATTCATTATTCTAGTATAATATTTGAAGCGGACTAAACAATCAACCTTTTTCCTACCACTTTCCACTTTCTATGCTATCATCCCATCATCATCTTTAACCTCACCCTTTTTCTAGCGATTTGATGTTTATTATAATTTGGAACTAGAATAAAAAGGTGCAAGTTTAGGAAAAAAAAAAGGAAGCTAACAGTGAACCAACTAGACTACGTTTTGATAATTGATAGGTATGTTTTAGGTGTAAGGATGGTTGTGAAGTGTGAGAAAGCGAGTGTGATTTATAAGACTAGTAATGTGATTATATAGCAAGTGAAGGTATGAGTAATAACTAATACTATATATGGTTGAGTTGAGGAACTGGTGAAATTTGAGAAAAAAAAGGGTATCGTACAATTTTGAAAGAGCATGTGGTATGTAAAAGAAAAGAGATTTAGTAGAGTATAAGTTGGGAGATGGGTCGATGTAAAATGTGAGAAAGAATAATCTTGTGACAATGTTGCATTAATGGCAAGTTAATGGAATTGTGAGAAAAGAGATGTAAGATTTATCTCCTCGAGCAAGATTTGAAATTATAAAGGTTATAACAGAAATTTTGAGGAAATATCACAATAAGTAGAAAATGTAATATTGAATCGAATATAAGGATAGTGGTGTGTTTGCGGTAAGACTATGCATTGAGGAGTAATATTCATAGCAAGTATATGTAAAACATAATAGATGGTGTAATTGATGAGAGAAAAAAAATAGAGAAGATGTGAGAGGATTATTGTTAATAGACATTGGTAGGGAAGTGATACAAGGTGAATTCATTTTTATTTTAGGGTTATACAAATAATGTATTAATTGGAGTATGAGTTTGAATTAGAGTAATTAATTAATGAATGTGTTGGGTTGACGGAATATGGGAGACATAAGTCTACGAGTTATAAATAAGATTGGATTGAGACTAAGAATAAATGGTAATCGAAAATAGATGTTGTTTATTATACATGTCGTGTTAGTGGAATCGCGACAAAGATCAATAAGGTATGATTTCAATTTCGAGGACGAAATTTTTATTAGGGGGGGGGGAGAATGTAACACCCCAAATTTTTAATTCATATCTCGAGGAAAAAATAAATAGAGAAATTTTAATAAAATCTTGAAAATGGGATATAGGGGTAAAACTTTAGGATGTTTCTGATCATTTTTAATGGAATCTGACTTCACCATTAGATTCAAAATGATCAAAAAACACATTTTAGCCTATAAGCATGCTCAAATGCGAGTCCAAATATAAAAGTTGCAAAATCCTCGATTGCCGAGTCGGACAGGTCAAAATAATAAATTTTTGCTAGATCAAGAATTATTAAGATTAGATTACACCATTGGATTCGTAACGAAAAATTATTGAATATGGACTATTTAATTATCATTTTTGGATACCAGAAAGTCGAATTATAGTCAAAAATGAAAACGACATCAATTTTAGGGGTCACCTCAAGCTCAAAATGTTAATTTTTGTTGGAGATAGAATTTATAGAAATTGACCACACCATTAGATCCGGAACAAAAAATTAGACGAAATAGAGTATTCATTTATCAGTTTTGGAGTCCAGATGGTCAAGTTATCGTCAATCAAAACAATTGACAAAATACCGAATTCGTCCCAAATTTTATATAAATAAAATTTTTAATTTTTTTTATTTATTCGTTTTCTCCAACTCGTCCAAAACAGCCAACGAAGTAAACGAATTTTCTTCGATTTCTTCCGATCTTCCACCTCAGATCCCTCGCAAACGGTCCACTTTCAACGATCGCCGCAGAAGAGAAAAAGATCCGCAGCTTCGACATCTATAAAATCCACCTAAACTCATTCCATTTCACTTTCTTTTTCATCCAATATCATCAAAAATCAGTCGTATTTATATATAGAAATTTTAAAACTTTGACCTCGGATTTCGTCTGTTTCGAGGTCAAATCGTCTTCCGACGCAGAAGGGAGAAACGTCCGTAGCCTTATTCTCTACAAAACCCACCCAAATTCCTTTCATTTTCTTGTCTTTTTCAACCCGTATAGTAAAAAATCAGCCGTATTTTTATACGGAGATTTCGTAACTTCGACCTCGGTTTTCATCCGTTTCGGGGTCAAACCGTCCTCCGCCGCAGAAGGGAGAAAGGACGACCACATCGAGATCTTTGAAACCACCAGGTCGAATTCGAAAATCAATCACTTCGAAGTTTGATCCATCTCGATTTACGTGCCGATCGCCTCGATTTCCACGCACGTGCTTCGATCCTTTCGCCTGGAGATTGTAAGGAACTCTCAATTTCTATTAGTAATTGTAAATTATGAAAATTGCATTTAGGATTTTATCGAAAAAAATTTGGATGTATTTTCAAAATATAGAATTCTTTTGTTATTTAAAAATTCACGCCAAAAATTGCATGTTTGATATGTTTAATTGTATTTTTTATTAAATTATACGTGGGTAGGATAATTTAACGGGTTATTTCCATAAATTGGGTCTTGTGCACTGCTCGGACCCCGTTTTGATATGAAATTTGTATTCTTTTTCAATATTATTAATAGAAATAAATTTTATATTTGGAAAATGTGATTTAATATTCAATGAACTCATATTGAGTTGATGAATATCAGAAAATGGATATTTTATTGAAGAGATTGAAAATTGTAAAAATCGAAAAAAGGGAAAAAGGGTATGAAACGGTAAAATGTCAGAGTCACACCCGAGGGCTGATGTCTGCATTTTACGTTGTTGTGTTGTGTGTAGGTTGGTAAACAGATATCTAGGGATAATATTCCTGGTTGCATATTTATTTACTTTCTGTTAGCGCGAGTCGTTGTTTGTGTTTCCGTTTTGTTATTTATTTTAGACCGGCTGACCACACTTGCATGGTAGGAAACTGGATATCCATTCTCAACCTTGTATTGTTAATTTCTCTTTTGTTTTCAAATGAAAATAATATATATATATATATATATATATATATATATATATATATATATATATATATATATATATATATATATATATATGTAGCTATTTTGTGAGCTGTTAAAAAGTTTGTGAATGCCTGAAGGGATAGTGCGTCATATCATCCGGAGTGATGTACTATCCTGGGATGTACGGTAGGGACCACTAAGCTCATACGTGGTATGGGACGCATATGAGAATGGAGTCACAACTGGAATCCGGGTTTATTCCTCTCTATCTTTACCAGTGAACTTGTAATGTAAAGGTGGTTGTATACAAATGATTTGTATATTTGGGAATCACATGCACGCCTGATAAGCATAGACGAAGATGATTAGTCAGCGATCACTAACAATCTATAGTAGTCGAATGTTCTAACACATCGAAAAGAGACCCATAGCTTGCACAATTGTTTGGGGCTTAAACATTTATACGCCGGCTCTCATTTTGTCTTTTAATTCACTTAAAAAAATAACTAAGAAAAAAAGTCTTCCAGTAATCCACGAGTACAGCTAGAAAGAGATTCAAATTTCTCCTGATATGCTTTGATTGAACTCGTTTGTTTAAGTTTAGTTAATTCACTAACAATATCTTCGTATGCTTTCAGATTAAAATGTTTGATAATGTCTCGCACAAGATCTTGCCAAGTGAATTTTTGTTTAATGGTTTCATACCATTGATACCACTCGAGGGTAGCATCTTCCAAATGAATGGAAGCGAGATAAACTTTAGAAGACTCTTTGATTTGATTGTAGTCAAAGAAGCGCTTACTACTATATACTCACCCCTTGGGATCACTTTCATTAAAGCGTGGAAAATCAATGCCAAGGTTTTAGATAGAAAGGAAATATAATCTTTATCTAAATACCGTCAATTAATCAATCTTTTGGCAATTTTGTTTTGAAAAATTGAATACCATTATAGATTTTTGCATAGCAAGTGTGAATAACAACATGGTTGAAATTGGATCATACTTGTAGACACCCCATTTTTGCACTCACCTGATTAATCAACTCGTCAACCCGATTGCAACGGTTCCCAATGATGGATGATTATTCAAATGCTCTATTTTTTTACTAGATGTGTTTCAGAAATTCAGATGAGGTATCTCAAATTAACGAAACTTTAGAAACCACATTACACTAGGAAAATATAATCCCAAAAGCCTAAAAATCATCATCTTATAGACAAAAAGAAGCTTCACGATAAAACTCACTACAAATTGATTAAATTACCAAAATACCCCTAACATCAAAATATCCCTAGAGCCTACAGTACGATTAGGAAAATCCTTTCAAACACATAAAACAACAAATAAAAACTAAATAAATGATTTCGCCAATTTTCACAAAATTTGACAAAATTACGAAAATACCCCTCATAAAGTTCATGATTATTTCGCACAAAAAATTTCATAAATGACACAAATTAATATTCTCATCGAATTCCTTATGAAAAATTGATTCCAAAACATCCTGGAACATCAAAAACCGATTTAAAATGCAAAAAATCCTCTTTGAGGGCAAAACGATAATTTCACAATTTTAATAATTAAAAATTCTAAAATTAATAATTAAAATATTAATTGATGTAAAGTGAAATCCTAATTAAAATTAAAGTCAATCAAGTAAGACTCAAGTCAAAATCCTAAAGTCAAGTCAATCAAGTGAGACTAAAAGTCAAAAAACCTTAAAAAAATTCTAATTAAATTCTAACACTAACTCTATAATTCTAATTAAACACTAACTCTATTTAAAACAATTCTAATCTAACACTAACTCTATCTAAAAAACATCTAACAAAATCTATAAATAGGGGTCCCTACAACTTATTTTCAAATCAAAAAATAAACCCTAGGAAAAGTAGGTCAAGGAGTCTCCTATAATCCATAATTTTGAAGTCTTAACTCCTTACCTAACATTAATACCCCAATTTTTGCTAAAAAAAACACCCAAAAATCCTTCTAAAATCCCTTAAAATACATTTTTTTAAAAAATCAGAAAACTCATAGGTCCAAGAAGTAGATACCTCAACTTGGAGATCAGAAATCAGATCCGGCAACAGAATGAAGTGAAAAATACGGTACAAGGAGCTGTTATATTATATCTGAGGGAACAAAATCGTTGCATTTGAAAAAGGTGACTATGTTTATCTTTTTATTATTATTTAGGTTTTTTTAGCAATGTAGTTTATTTGGAAATTAGTAAAGACTGGTGTTTGTCGGGCAGGGTTGGTACCTAACACCTTCCAACCCCGTAACGTAATCTCTGGACCCATATTTTTCTTTCGTAGATTAGTATTATTTGTATTTTATAATCAATATTCAGTTCCTAGACCGTAATAACTAGGTGGCGACTCCCAAACCTCAAAAATTAAAAGCGGATCCGCGCACCCCACGAATCGAGGGCGCTTTCAATACTCTAGAGTTTTGTGAGGATTCGGCTCTTCCTTTTTCTGTCAAAGTCAATTTGGTGGCTATTTAATCATACTTAAAACTTATAGTTGTGACCATCTGTTTAATTTCAAAGAAAGCTTCATCAGTTTTTTCTTTCATTTGCTTCATTACTTCCTCCATGCATTTTATATCTTGAGACCTAGTTCCCTCGGCTATGTCGTCTGTACCACACATGGTAGAATCACTGTTGTGATAACAAATGATATGGAAAGAAGAAGAAGATTCAATATACAAGACAATTTCTCCCACATCCAGGGAAAACCCTCTTAAATGTTTATTGAAAATTTACTAACTTCTATTGTTCATCTCAATGAGATTACATAAATTTATAAACTCTCCAGAATTAATAATAGAAACTCCTGAAATAATAAAACTCCTAATTGAAGAACAATTCTTAACCCATAATAGAAACTCCTAATCGAAGAACAACTCCTAATATAAACTCCTAAAAAAGACTTCTAATATGACACGTATTGATCCACATATCAATTATCCTCAACTCAATTCGAAGAAGAACCAATCCAATTTTTAATAGAAAACACATTTTATCTCCCCTCTCCCTCTATGTGTGTGTGAACTTTATCTCTCCTCTTAACACAAACCCTAGATCTCTCTCTCTCTCTCTCTCATGGAGTTTGAGTTGCAACTTTTCTTCTTCAAACTTGAAATTTCATTTTTCCTTCAACCTCAAAATTAGAGATGAAAACCTCTTTTTCTACAAATTCAAAGTCTATTGAATCAACTTCTGTCACGTGGCTTCAATTATTTATAAAAATTCAATCTCAACCTACAATCTCTCAACTCCACAACAAAGTAAAAGATGATAAATCTCTTTTTTTCTTCTATGTTCTTCTCCCATCTTTCTTCCCCTCTTAATCTCATGTGAATGATAGGTTTCGTTTTTCCCTCTCTCTCCCCCATAAACCCTAGGTACTTCTCCTTAAATTATTTGTCTTCCCCGTCATCCATGGATCCAAATCAGATCAATTTTGGATTGAGTCCATTCTTAACTAGATCGGATTTGGTTCAAATTTTCATTGATCCAATCAGATTTGGATCCCAAGCCAAAGATTTTGGATTGGTAGTGGTTTAGTTTTGATCTGATATTGAATCAATCAATTGCCAGCCCTAAGTTAAGGGGAGTAAAAGAGGAAAGAAAATAAAGTTGAAGGCATAAAAGAGTATGATTGAAAAAAAATGAGGGAGAAGATGTAAGACAATAAAATTGGAGGGGTATTATAGGAAAAGAGGAAAGACATTATATAAAGTTGGAGTATTCCTAGAAAATGTGTAGAAGAGGAAAAACAATAAAGTTGGGGTATTTTTGAAAAGAAGAAGTGAAAAGACAATAAAGAAAAAATGTTTTACTCGAGATACGTTCTTCATAAGAAGTATAAAGATTGAGACAAAAGAGGGGACAACCGTTGTGTTTTAAGGTAGTTTAGAAAAAAACCACCTACTAAATTGGTTATATAGGTTTATGCCCTTGACCATAAGTCAACATTATGTTTTTTGGATGATTTGACAATGAAATTTTGCTTTTTTTTTTCTTCAAATACTTAAAATACTAAATCAAAATTTGGAAAAAAAATCCCAATCTCTCTTTATATGGGGGGATAAAGAGAGTAGGGTCTAGTATACTCTATCATATAGACTAGAGTTTGCCCATGCCTATGGATTGTATACATCATCTTTGGGGTTAAGGGGGTAAAAAAGAAAAGACAATAAAGTTGGATGAAGGTAATATATAAGTTGGAAGGATATTTTGTAGGCATGAGCATCCTTATTTTGGGGTTAAACAGGTAAAAAAGGAAAGACAAGAAAATTGAAGGGAAGTCATTGGAAAAATAGAAAAGAGTTAGACATAAATTGCAAAGGTAGTAGTAGAAGAAATACAATAAAGTCGAAAGGCTACTTTTGAAAAAGAAGAGAAGAGGAACTAAAGTTGTCCTCAAGATTTGTAAATAAATTAAATTCCAACCCCTCTTGTATTTTATCATATAGATTTTATTTTAGTAATTAAAATAAAAACAATAGTCATTCTAATATTTAAAAGAAAAGTAGGTGCCAGCTAGCTTAATTGGTAAAGCCTTTAGTTGATAATACTAGAGACCTGTTCAAATTCTGCCAGCATTAAGTAAAGCCTTTAGTTGATAATACTAGAGACCTGTTCAAATTCTGCCAGCATCAAAAGTTAATGAACTAACTAAAAACAGGCTTTACCCATCTATATAAGGAAAAGGTATAAAGATAAATTCATTATTTGAACTGTACAAAATTTATCCATTTCTAAAATAAAGGTCTTTACTTGCCAGTGTTTGATTGCAATAGGAAAATTGCTAAAAAGATCGGTGAGTTTTAAACTTTGGGGTTTATTCTAAGAGAATAATATTATAATTTTTTTTGCTCTAAGAGATCCAGCATAATAGTTTTCTTCTTCAAAACAAAATGATTCAAGTTTTTAGAATTACGCCCAGGACAACCATTTTTCCATTTCCATGCAATCATAACAATCGTGAGCATTTACAGGATGATGATTAGAGATCATTGCCTGATGGACTGAATGTTAACCCTTATAGGCACTACAAAAATGCCTAAAAACATACCAGCATGTAACTTCAAGGAAAGCATTAATTAAAACAAACAAAGCAGACATTGAAGAGAATTGTACAACATTTGTGACATTTACAATCACTTGCACCCTTTCAATCAAACTAAAATCAGTGTTACAATGCTTCATTTGTACACTTCCATCGATCAAACATAGAATGCATGAGATCCAGATCAACAACAATTTTGCTCCCCATAAGCCATTCTCGCACATTGCATAACAAGTCAAACGCCACATGTCACCTGCAAGTGAGTGTGATATAATTAGAACCTTCTCCTTTAAAAATCTTCACTTTTTCCCCCTCTTAGGGAGAGTGTTCAGTATTCAACCTGCATCTTACAAGAGTAGAAAAGTCATTCGAAAAAAATACAAAAATGAAGCAGATATTTTTTTGGTACAACTGTTGCTGGCTTGGGCTCTATGTCATATAATGCTTCCATCAACATATACATGGTCTCAAATGTGAGGAGCATATGGATTAGGATGGGAGGGAAGGAAGATGTCATCCTGTGCCATACACATGATCCACACCGGCCAAAAATCAAAGTATCAGATGATGCTTAGGATCTTCCCATAAAAATCTATCAAATACATGTTATATCATGGCAAAGCGTCCAAAGTGAATTTTTTGATTAGTTTATTTATTACAATGCCAATAATGACTTGGGCCTATACCCACTACATCACAACTGGGTACCATTGTGGAGAACTTGACTTCGAAAGAAGATTTCCAAGTCCAGTTTTCTCATTGTGAATTAATGTCACCCACAAACCAAAGTCCATCTCAGACTCATCTAAATGTATAGTAGCCTCAAAGCATTGTAGCACACTTGGAAATATGAATGAGTACACTAGCACAATCCTCCCCTAACTTGCATTAGCCCATCAACATCCTACCAGTCCTCTTCCCTCATACTAATTAACTTATTTAAGAGCATTAACTAAACAGAAAACATAAATTTGTGTGAGATAGATGGAAGGTAGAAATACCTAACAATGAATCATCTCCGGAAAATATACTTTTAAGTTCTAATTAGCATTGCGATTAAGCAACCCTTGAAACGACAAATACAGATCTTTGTTGTCTAGGCCAAATATCTCTTCTGCCTTCCTCAACGTCTCCTGAATGAAACACATAACCATTTTTTTTCTAATTCAGTGTGCATTATACATGGCCAAGAGACTCAATTGCACAATATTAAAAAACTCGTGAAGGGGTCAATAACAGAATACCTCCCGGGATTGCTTTTGAGCATTCAGCTCCTTGATGTTAGCTAAAAATGCACTGAATTGCTCATAAGAGAGACGGGTCCTGAAATACATAAATTCCAAAAGACATTCTTAGGAGTGCCTCAATTATTAATTGAAGTAAAGCATCTCAATTCAACAAGCGGAACGGACCTGGCTTGGCGGAAGAACTCCTTTCCATCAATCCGAGGAGTGCGGGCTAACAATATCACAACACATATAAAGAAAATGCTATACTTAGATAAGAAAAAAAATGCTTGTATCAAACAATGTTATTTGCAAAAGCACATGTATCCTGATGATGAAGTATGTTTCCTAGCATTCTTTTTCCATTCTTGTTAATGGCTCTCCTGAAGATTTCTTTAGGAGTTCACGAGGTTTGCGTCAGGGCGACCCTTTATCCCCCTTCTTGTTCTTGGTAGTGGCTAAGGCTGAGGCTTTAGGGAGGGTGATTGGTAAAGCGTACTGCTTAGAATCCCAATATATTTCCTTTCTCTTTTCACGTTGCCTAAGAGCGTGGAGCTGAAACTGGATAAAATGTTTAGAGACTTCTTGTGGCATTATAGGGAAGGGAAAAAATCAAACTATATTTGGTGAGTTGGAAAAATGTATGCACAGTAAAGAGATTGGGGGGCCTTGGATTTAGAAAATTAGGAGTCTTGAATGTGGCTTTATTAGGGAAGTGATTTCGAAGGTTTGGAGTTGATCAAGAAGAGTACTGACGAAAAGTGATTGCGGAGAAATTTGGCGAGGACATTTTCAGGTAGGAGAGTGGAGAGTTAAAGTTCTCATGGGTGTGAGATTTGGAAAGGTATCTTAAGGTTCTGCCTCAATTCAAGAAAATGGTTTCTTTTATAGTAAGAAGGGGTGACAAGGTTAGATTTTGGGAAGACTCGTTGTGCAGTGTGGGTCCTTTGAAGGAGAGATTCCCCTCAATATTTTCCATTTCTAGAAAAAGGAATCTCCCAGTGGCAAGCTTTCATGGGTTTAGGTGGTAGATGTTGGGACTTCGGGTTTAGGAGGCCGCTTAATGATTGAGCTACCGGAGATGTTGGACTTGTTGACTTGCTTAGACAACGTGCCAAGAAATTCGACAGGAGAAGACTTGAGAGTTTGGGACACTAATAGCAAAGGGTTTTTCTCAGTGAGGGACTTTTATAATGATTTAAATAGGACTGGGGAACCAACCTTTCCACATCTGCCTGTGTGGGGCTCAAGCACTGGTGGATTTACATTGGGGACAATGGAATACTTTCCCCCACAAGAATTTTCAAAGTCTTTTAGAATTTATGAACTACTAGGACAACATTATATTGAGGAATAAAAGAAATGTCACTATTGCCCTCACAAAAAAAAATTACTCTTGTTTGCCCCCACAAATTTTTCCACTCTCAATTGCCCCCACGTGAGCAAAATCCTAGCTTCGTGCCCCAGGCCCAAGAGTGTTGTCTAAGGTGGCTTTCTTTATGTGGACAGCTATGAAGAAAATGATTCTAACGGTTGATCAGTTGAGGAAAAGAGGTTTTTGTGTCCCGAACTGTTGTTGCGTGTGCTTGTTAAATGAAGAATTGGTAAATCATCTCCTATTGCATTGCCCCTTGGCAAAAGAGATGTGGATTCACTTTTACTCCTTGTTTGGAGTAGAATCTTGCATGCCGGGTATCGTGAGAGAAGTTTTTGATGAGTGGATTCAATTGTAAAGTGGGTTTCATTCTTTTAAAAGGTTGCCATGGAGCTTAACTCCGTTTGTGATTACTTGGGGTGTATGGAAGGAAAGAAATGCTAGAATCTTCGAAGGAAAGGAGCAATCATCTCAAGAGCTATGTCTATCGATCCTTGGGCTTTTGTTCTTTTGGTGCAAGATCTTTAAGGAGTTCAAAGGGGTGTTCTTCTCAGTTCACTAGGAGTCTGTTTGTAATCTGTCTAAGGTTTAGCTCGGTGGTTGTGCTCTGTTTCCATTTTGTTTCTTATTTTTCTTTTTTGGGGTTGGTCAGCTCGACCTCTCCTTTTTGTTTGCTGTTTTTTTTTTCCTCGCTATTAATAAAAAACACATTTGTCTGAAGGGTTTACTTGTAATTTAAAATATTAAATAAATGGTGGTTTTGAAGATTACATAGTAAAAATATATATTTTTGTAATTTTGAAAATTAACTCAATGCAATTTTAGGGATTTGCGATTTCAATTTTATTGGTTTTTGACCAAAATTACCCTGATTATATTAAATTCAAATATTAAGGTGAAGGTATTTTTGGAATCCAAATTTTGGTGTTCAACCACTTCAACTCTGCCTTCTCTCATTATAATGGTAAAGATGTTCTAATCTTAAGGGGATTCATTTCTTGGTGAACCTGGCAATGGGCGTCCACGAGGAGGAGAGCTTGCCGCAGAAGACTGTTGACTCGGTGGGTACCATGACTTCAACACAGTCCGTCCTTCATATTGATGTTTAGTGGGCGAGGTGGTGCCAGAGGTCATTTTAGGGGATCCAGCAGTGGAGTATCCTCTAGGGGAACCACCAGTAGAAATCATTTTTGGGGTTCCAGTTGGAGTAAACCTTGGTGTGATGTATGGAGTCAGAGAGAATCTCTGTCCAACATGTCTTGAAGCTGTAAAACCCAAGTCAACTTAAAAAGCATCAAAGATAACACCAAAATTATAAAACATGAGCATTATTCAACAAAAGAGGCTGTCCACTTACCATCTTCAGCTGGGTTACCCGTTTCTGTAGAACCACTCACAAGATTGGTTGCTAGGTAGCTGCCGTTTGTTCCTTCATCTGAGGCATCACGGATTTAAGATAAATATGTACTGATATCAGAAAACCATCAACAAACGTAAACTAAGTTAGTAGGGCTTAAAATGGGTCGGGTTTGGGTCAGATCTGACTATATCCATATCCAGATCTGAATTTGTTATTTAAATCCTATTACCTAAAACCATTTTGCTTTCACTAAATCTGCATCCAACCCAACCGACTTACTTGATTCAAGTCGATCAGGTCAAATATTTGACCATTCAACATTTTCTTGCTTTATTTCTTTTCTAATTTCTATATTATTCTATTTTAAAATTATAATTTTTTTAAGTTATGGGAATTCATGTTATATTAAAGTAGTAGAATAAAGAGATTTTGAAAAACAAAAAAATATAGTTTTCAAAGCAATAGGCGGATATACAGGTGGATCCGTATCCAACTGTGATCAAGGGACGTCAACCCATATGCAACCAATTTTTTCATTCGGGTCTCCTCCAAGGGTCCAAACGCGCAAAAATTAGATTCCGATCACTCGGATTTCGGATAAAATCTGACCCATTTTATGCCCTATAAGTTAGGCTCCTCCAATAATGAGAAAAAGTTACAGCTATTAAGCATTATGGTACATATTCCAAATAATCAAAATCCCCATCGTCAAAGTATATGTACCCTTTAAAGAGTAGGCTTTGGCAACTGATTGGTCACAGGTCCCTATATCAACAGTTTCAGCTAGCTGCGAGAAAAAAAAAAAGCAAAATAGAGTTCTAAGCTCTTGGAACAATAATCATCCATAGGTTACACTTGCACCATATGAAAAAAACAAAAAATTGCACAGAAAAAGAATCATAAGAGCCATTTACAACTGGGTTGGACTAGTTCAGAATCTTACAGACGAATTATCATCATTGAGTGACTGCATCAGTTGCCTCTTAAATGTCTCCAACTGTCAGAACAACTAGAGTTTAGTTTGTATCATTGTGAGCCAATAAAAAATGGCAAGAGGAGAAGGATATCTTTGTTAGATAAACGGCAGTGTTGAAGAAATACTATGATGATGTCTACATTAATCAAGAACCAAACAAAAAGTGATCCTTACAAGAACAATCATGCAACTTTATGTCAAAAAAATGAAAAGGAGTCATCACAACCTTTGCAATCAGAACAAGCATCCACTATTTTTTTTTAATAGATAAAGATATTTAATGAAATACGTACAAAGACAAAATCAACTGTTCACCTTGCAAATCAAGTCCCATCTAAACAACAAATCCTCAGACAACACTCCTTCAAGTTCTAACAAAAGTTTACACACAAAGGATAAGCTCAAAGTAGAGATATGATCTCCTGAAGGGAGTGTTCCTTCGCATAAAATATCCTATTGTTCCTCTCCTTCTAGATGCCCCAACAACCACAAAAGGAACAACTTTCCATAGAATCTGCTCTTTGTCAACAAAGATCTTGGATCACTAGCTTTGGAATAAAGGAAGCATAGAGCTAGGAAAACACCATGAGGTACAAAGCAAGGTAAAAAAGTGGGCCTACACCTCACAAGTGAAATCAAAGTAAATTAAGAGGTGATTAACAAATTCACCATTCAATTTGCATAATATGCAAAAAATCCAAAGATACAATTCCCCTAGCTATGATGTGATAGGCGGTTAAGAGTTCAAATCCGCAATACAAACAAAAAAGGCTACGTACTTTGGATAGGATTTTAGGATCCAAGAACACAAAAGATGGAGAGTCAAGCATAAGATATATAATGATTTGATCGAGAACTTACCATCTTGACTACAAGCCTAAACTCTTCGATCCTCCCTAGATAAAAAAATTGAGAGCAAGGGAGATGAGATTGATAAGATTAGCAGTTTCTTGGATGTCCCAATTATTGAAACCTCAACCGAAAGTCCCAAGATAGTTCTACTCCTTCCTAAACAATGGAGCTACACACCGACAAGCCTTTCTTTTATAACATCAAATCAAACTTGGGAACTGGTCCTAAAGGGGATTCTCATTTCACCAAAGAACACTCCTTCCCCCCCCCGCAAACACACACTCACAAAAAAAAAAAGGAATAAAAGAAGCACTTTATTCCCTCTACTGTTTGTTTACTTTCCCAGTGGCTGATAGTTTTGCCTTTTTATCAATAGGAAAATCAAAATTTTATTAGAAAAGCTGTCGAGATGACAAACCCAAGGAAAAGCTAGTTTTGCCTTTACTTCCTTGGATGATTTTCCAAACTAGGGAAATTTTCCCGAAAATAGATATTTCTATTTCCCCTGAAACATCCACTGGAATGCACACTAAAATACATGGGCAAATGACATGGATGCCTACCAAGATCTCTCCTTGGGGCCCCCAAACCTAAGTCCGGTTTGTATCCCCTTTCGATATGGTGTCACTGGAAGGTGCATAGGATGCTGATGTTAAGGTTTGAGCGCACTTTGGTGGAGTAATAGGCGGCTCATAGAACAAAGATAGTGCAACAAGCGTTGAAGGCAATCTTGGTGCAAAGAGGCATCTTGCAGGTGTGAGACTGTCCTTTCCAGTAGTATCGCTGCTGTCTTTTTTGCAGCTTTTGTTGTTGCTGGAACCATGTGGTATGGTCCAGTAACTACCCCGATTCCCACTCTTCATCAGTGGGATCAGGGATACTTCCAGAAAGAAATATATCAAAGTGGCACCAGCCTAGCTGAAAATCCCTTTATGTGTGGCCATCTCAACACCTAATGGTATCTAATAGGCACGAACCCCTTAGTACATGTGGCAGTCCATTTTGCATTCTATTTTACTTTATGGTCAAATTAAACAAATTTTGATTCCTCATCAACTATCCCAATCAAAGCACAGACATGAAATACTTGTCACCATGTTATGCCATAATCATTAAGCCTTATTCCAAATAATTAGGTGGTATTAGATAAGTAGTAAAATACATACTTTTTTGTGTGATATATACATAGGAGTCACCCCACATAACTTAAATTCATAAGAGTAAAATAATAGAATTGTAAAATTCAAATTTATGAAAAGTACTAAACTGGTAAAAAAAAATTGTAAAATTTTGATGTAAAGGTATTCAGACATAAAATATGCATTGCTTGGGTTTAAGATTTGATTTAAATCATATGATCGATATTGTAGTATTTGAATGACACTGAGAACCATATCTTTTATCAAGGCATGTATCTTCAGATTTTTTCTTACTGCCTCAATTCGCATTATCTTCAACCTTCCTAATGCCTTTCAGAGCCTCTAAATTGCATCAAAACACTCCCCATTCCATGGAGATTTGACTAGGAATCCCAAATAGCCTTAGTTTGGTGTTTCACTAAACTAAAGAACTAAAGGATGGAATCAGCACCAGCCAAAATGCAAAGTTTGCATCTTATATAGGTGGGCAATTATAAGTGGTTGAAGACTCCTAATTTCACTCAACTTGGGTGTATTCATCAGAATTACTAAAAAGCACGCATTTGTTCAATCAATGACAAACTTTTGAGCTTGCTGTCATTGAATTTTAGCTGCTTGGCAGAATGTGATAAATTAGAAGTGTAAAAACTTCAATCACTGTACTTTTCTACAATTCCACCTCCGACGTAAGAACTTTCCCACCAAAATGAAAATCCACGAAGCCTTAGGTTGATTGACTGATTGGAAACCACAACACATGTTGAGTAGGGGTGGCAATGGGTCATGTTCATGTCGTGTTGAGGTAAGGGTATTATGAAAATTTACCAAACCCAACACATTTAATAATTATGTCAAAAACTTAAACCCAAACCCAACCCATTTACAAATAGGTATACCTGACCCAACCCATATCTAATCTATTAAATAAAATTCTAATCTTTATTGAAAAAAATAACTTCCATTTCCACCACCAAAAAGTAAAATATCATTACTCTAAATAAAGTCACACAACCGTAAACTAAGTTCAATGGTGAAAAACAACTTTCTTTTGATCATGTTTTTGGATGCCATAATGTGCTGTGGTCTTAAAACTTTCCTTACTTAGTAAGGAAAGTGTTTTTCAATATTATTATTATTATTATTATTATTATTATTATGATTATTGGCTAAGCAAAGTGTATGTCATTATCACATGAGACATAATAGCCTTACTTAGTAAGATCTTAAATCTTACTGAGGGTCATTTTGCCAATATTAGGAATCAAACACTACATACCTCTAGATTTTAATGAAAAAATGGAGTAAAAAAAAATATAAATATAAATAAATAACTTATTAAGAAAAGTGTTTGTTCTTTCCCAAACTGAAGCTCAACCATTTATTAAGTTAAAATATCTTAAAATACCCTTTATATTTTATAGAATTCGATATAAAAAAATGTATTATGAAAAAATTCTAGGAAATTCTAGAAAAAAATGAGTAATTTAAACGATTCTTAAATAATTGTTGATATATTTAAAATTACACGTTAATGACAGGATAACTAAACCTGTCTAAATGGGCTAAGAGGGTTGACACCTAGAACCCAAACCCAATCCATTTAATAATTGTGTTAGACGGGTTGACACTATTATGACCCAAACCCACTAACTTCGTGTCGTTTTCGAGTCTTGTTTGTGGGTCATGTTGAGATTGCCACCCCTAATGTTGATTTGAAAATTTGTCTTATCATGTCAAAACTATAGATGGAGGTTGCCATTGATAGTTTTAATTTCAACAAAGGTAATTTAAGCTTGTCTCAAAGAATAGAATAGTTATTGCACATGGACAGCTTAACCTCATGTCAAGGATGATCATAAAAAGTTTAGGTTTGTACTCGAAAGAAAACAAGTAAGGTTAGGATTGTGCCAATGAGCAATTCGTTGGATGTGTAATGGTGCCAGCTAGATTGTCATGAGGGCACCACATTGCATCAATGACGACAACTAAGTGTCATGGAGATGCCATAGAGCAAATGAGCGAAACCTCAAATAAGTAAACAAGGCATGCTTAGAATGGACTAAATCCTTGGCCTCCTATTGGCCCCATGACACAACATGAGTGCACATTAGTTCATTGGGGATGCTTGGAGGTGAGGTATGTATACTATGTGGAGGAGAAGCCCTTGTTGGCACTTCCCTACATAATGCTTTCACGGATGGAAAGTGTCATGATTGTGAATGATGCTTTTTTAGAGAGCACACTACTTGACAAATTAACCATCTTGGAGTTAGGAAGAGAATCAGATTTGTAGTGGGCTCGAGGGGAAGAATTCTTTTTGGGGAAGATGTTTGGTGCGTGGAGAGGTTCCCTCGTCTAGCTTTACTTTCTACGAATAAGGGCTAATCAATGGGTTCTTTTTGGAATGTTGATGAGGGAGTAGGAGGTTGGGACCTGGGTTTGAGAAGAAATTTAAATAATTGGGAATTGGAAGGAGTGGCACGACTGTTATAGTGTCTTGATGGGGCTAGAATAAAAAACACGGCGAGAGACAAGCTTTGTTGGGTAAGTAGTACTTCTAGGGTATTCTCAGTAGGCTCGTTCTACAAGTCGTAGCTTCAAGTACTAGTTTCCCAATGAAGGACGTGTGGGGTCAGAAAGTTCCTTCGAAGGTGACCTTCATTATTTGGTGTGCCATACTAAGGAAGTCCCTAACCATGGACTAGCTCATTAGAAGAGGCGTGCAAGGGCCAAATGCTTGCTTTGTCTTCGGGATGAAGAGTCAATTGATCATTTGCTTCTCCATTTAGTTTTTTCGAGACAACTATGGAGTTTCTTCCTTGGTAGATTCATAATGAAGGGTTGTATGCATGCTTCAGTTTTGGCTTTGTTTCAGACTTGGCTAGAGTGAGGAGTCTCTTTTGTAGATGCTAAGATAGTACTAGGGGATATGGAAGGAGCGAAATAGTAGGTGTTTTGAAGGAAGGGGAATGGAAGCCTCATCTCTATCTTTCTCGATACCTTCTTGTTTATTTTATTCGTGTAAGTTGTTTGTGGAGTTGAGGGGAGTGTTTTTCGATGATTTTGTTGTTAGATGAGTTTGGATCTATTCTATTTCCTTTCCTTAGCCTAGTTTCTATGTAACCTTTAGTTAGTCTTCTTGACCACTTTATCAATAAATTTTGTTACCTATAAAAAAAAGGTTTCAACTATCAAAGAATGCTTTGACGACACCCACAATATAATTTAGTTACAAGAGGGATATTTATATCCTTACAAAATGCACGTCACATCTTGAGCCCATAACTTTGGAATAAGGTATGGACATACACATTTTGAGCCCAAAACATACTTCGAATGATTGGGTACTTTTCCATACTAAATATTCCTATTAATAGGGGATCCAAACATGGTGAAGAGATTGGACTAAGAAAACCCTAGGCCCAAGATAATTCTCACATTGACTCTCGCGTTATTAATCACTATAAAGTTCTCTCCCATTTCTTTCCTTAGTGCCCTTTCTCCTCTTATCTCTCTTCAATGCAACGGCAACCAAATGGCCATTAGCTTTATTTAGGTAGAGATCAAGTGAACCTTGTCTACATTAAATCTGATTCATTTAACCATAGCAACATATCCTTATCCATCCATGTACAAGATGATTTGTTGAGAGGGCATATTCAAACCTTTTAAGGAATAAGTCTTGGTTTTCTCTTCAGTAGAGGTGTTAAAAGCAAACTATACCATTTTGTCTATCCTTTGAAGCATTCCATTTGGAGCTAAACGTGTTTTCCTTGCTTTTTTCCTCAAGCCACAAGGATCCACATTTTGTTGTCAAAGGTGTTGTAATGATTGTTCTTAAGCATGATCCCACCAGTTTTTCATCAAGGTCAGTGAAATTTTTTCATCGATTGATACACCCTCAAAGCTTAATAGAAATGTACTCTTTGCATCCTCATCCATCTCACCCTCAAATGAGTAGGACCTTTTAATTTCATCCTCCTATTTGTTGTTCTTGCAAGCATGCAATATAGGCAACAATTCTTTGCTCAGGAGTATGAGGATCTATGTCATGGGTCTCATGGCGAGACCTTCAAATGTGTGGGATTTAATTTCTTAGAGGATTCAAAAAAGGAACCAGTGCATACATGCTTTAACGACCAAGACTTTTATGAGATAGGCTTTGAAATAGAAAGTCAAAAACTTGCCACCAACCGACGACTAAATAGCTGCTTTATCTTTCCTTGGTTTCAGAGTGATGAGTTTCAACATAAATTGTGCAACACTTGATGTAGAAGCAGTTGGGAAATTTGACTCCATTAGTGTCATATGTTATTATATCTTGGAGTGAGATCCATGTACAATCAAAGGTGATCCCTTTGAAGGGGTGACCAAACTCTTCCACCAATCAATCAGCATGGTTTCATATTTCAATGAAGTTTAGCAGAGCTACATGATGTTTCATTTTCCATCAAATTACATGAGTTGAGCAATTTGGAATCCGACTTTGTGTAGAATTCAAGCTGTATTGTGGGCTCCACATTGTGGGTGTACAACATGGTGGTCATATTATATGATTGTTGAATAGTGCATAATCTTGTGGTGAAGGGACAAACCACATGTATGAGAACTCTGAAATTTTCCACTTTAGCTTTTTTATTTTAAATTTTATATGTATAAATCCACTCAAATACAATTTTTTAGAGTAACAGAAATAAAGATCCAATGATAAAGGAGCTCCAAGTTTTGCAGGAACCATTAAAAACTAATAATCAAATAAAGATTGGTCTACAAGATATCAAGGAGGCAGGCAGAAAGTGAATATTATTACCTTTGCCAGATCCCTGTTCAATTTCTTTGCAATCATAGAGAGCGAGTCTCGTTCTTTCGATAATTTAATCTTTAAAAAAAACAAAAACAAAAGACCATCAATTCAATATTCTCAGAAATGATTATATATATAAAGAGAGAGAGAGAGAGAGAATAAAATCGTTACGTTTTCATCATTGACGAGCATTAATCGGTGATCAGCCTCCTGATATGCCTGATCGAGTTGCAAAACCCTCTCCTCCAACTCTAATATCACCCGATCCTTCTCCGAAAGCTTCTGTCGCAAACGCCCAGTCTCCAATTCGAGCTTAGAAACACGAGATGCAATCGCCATTGATGTAATCTTCCTTGCCAAATCTAATTGTTCGTACGGATCTGTTGGAATCACAGATAATATCTCGTCTGGTAAATGGAAATCGGTGCCACCGCTTCCACTGCTGTAATTGCTGTTATGCGTCATCTTCTTTGCTTTCGAAATCGAATCCCTTAAAAACGAATTTTTTTAAAAAAATTAAAAACCCTAAAAAAAAGCTTTTATGAGCCCTAAACTCTAAACGCTGGAGAAAAAAAAAATCAGAATTACAGGGACAAGAAGGAGGTTGAGGCTGAAACACGACTACCGAGGAAGCGTTTGGTAAATTGGAATGGAATATATACGTGATGGGTTTTTATTTATTTATTTATTATACCTTCTCTCACTTATATATATATATATTATTATTTTAATTAATGTCCTTTTGTTGGCATGTTTCATTCGGGGGGTCGTCTACGTTTGAATCTTTTTCGTATTTCCCTCCAAGTGACTTTAATAACTTTACATTTCAATTTAAATTTAAACAAAAAATAAAAAAAGGTGGAGGGTTGAGGGTGGGAGAGTGGGGCCTTGCTTGACTACTAGATAAATCTGTGGGAAAATCAATTTGAACAAGAAAAAACGATTTGCCCATATTTGATTCAATATTTTCCAAGAAAATCATTTGCTAGAAACTATAATTTACACACAATAATGGGAATATCCTTTTCTGTCAAAAGATGAAATTAGAGAGGGATTATCTCACATTGAAACTAGGGTTGTCAATAGGCCAAAACCATGAATGATTAGATTTTAGTGTGGCTTCAAAATCATTGTTGAAGCTCGATGCATCAAAATGGTCAGGTTGGACCAAATAAAATATATCTATGTTTAGCCTGATTTGATCTAAAAGTATTTGGACCTTTTTACAAGGTTAGAGCCAGTTGGCTTGCAAATTTTCTAATATATATTATAAATATAAATATAATATATAATAAATAAAATTATGATGTAGGTTATTTTGTGGGTCTAATAGCACATACATCACAAATACATGCTATCATAATCTACATCCTTATCTTTTTCCTCAATCACCTCAATAAAGACTACAACCAACATTGGCACATGATTCAAATCCAAAACCTTCTTTGTCAACTAGTGACATTTTAGGATATAAATCTTATTGGAAAAAAGTATTTCTCCACTTCTTCAAGGCATTTTTTTTTTTTTCAATTCTTTCTTTCTTAAGCTATCCATTAATGGCTTCATCTTTTTTTTTTGAATTGGCAACATCACCAATTTCATCTTTGTGAAGTAGGATGATTGAAACTACCAAGTTTAGAAAAAGATCATTTCAGATCCATCCTCATCTCCATCTCCATAAACCTCTTCTATTTAGTTAATTAAACAAAAATTGCACCACCTACAACCATCACCACAATCTGATAACACCCAAGTTATAAATTCAAATTACATACATGACGTAAAACTGAACAATATGTGAAAAAGTTTCATCAATGCAACCTCACAGATGGGATTTCTACAAAACCCTAGGATCCGAAACCTTCTATGAAGTATGGGAAAACCTTAAAAAAAAAAATTCAAAAATCATTGGCTAGGAAGTCTTATCTCTGTATTGAACTACACGTATAAAAATAATCTTCCATTGTCCATGAATACCTCTAGAAATTAAAATCTATGTTGAATTTCTCGCAACAATAATTGAACTAGTGTCTAACTTAGATTTATACTGTGTTTGGAAAAGTCATGTGAATGCTAAATTCATCTGAACACATTCCTTTTTTGGAATTTAAGTATTTGGTATCGTTAACAAGTCTTTTTTTAATTGCCGATTCGTTCATAAAAATCAGCCAAATCTCTCGACTATTGATGACTTGCATAATTTAATATATTTTATCACTTCTTAACTTTAAACTTTAGTCTAATTTTATTTATTTATTTATTTATTTTAGGCTTTATTGTCATCATTTAAATTTATTTCAAATTTGAAGAAAATGAAGACCCAATTTTACAAGCTTATCATCTAGGAACTCTCTCATTTAAATAAAAATGTTATATGAATATAAGAACTGCTGAATAAAGGAAAGAACCGAATGCAATACGGGAACTTATTTTGATTTTGAATAAAGACTGAAGACACCCCAATTTGAACGGGCCCTCACTCGAAAGGGATAAAAAGTAACAATGTCTCAATAAAATTGGCCAACGGGCCTCGATGGCCCGAATCATCGAAACATGACATTTTCGCCAGAATCAAAGCCTCTAACACCTCTTAATGGGTTAGTAGGTTCACCAAAAAGATTCGGCATACTCCCATCTACCCCGCTTCATTCGAAATATTGATTTTCCGACAAAATAGGCCAACGGGCCTCTAAGGCCCAAAACATTAAAAAATTATAGTTTTGATTAAATCGATGCCCCCAAGACCACCCAATGGCCTAAAGGACCCATCAAAGGGACCGGATTCATCCCACGTTGTCCCAACCTTCCCCACTCCACACTTACATCCAAAATCGATAAAAATCTTCAACGAGCCCAAAAAGTCTGATTTGCCAACACGTGGTGTTTTTGATCAAATCAATGATTTCAAAAACCCAAAAAAATTAATAAATTAGAAAATGTGAGACTTGGGACACCTACCCTTCATCTACCTTCCACCGCTCCATCTTCGAATTCGTAAAACACCCTAAACCTATTCAAAGCCCATGGACCCTCAAATCTACAAAAATCAACTTCCCACTTTACGCTTAACCTAAAATTGTTCTCATATCACCCAAATCCTAAATGGAAATCACTTTCAAAAGTCCAACCCACAAACGAATCTTATTCAAATCAAAATAGCCCACAACCCTCTAAAAAGCCCAAACCCAATATATCAAAAATCCACAAACGACTATCCATACTTAATACATTATCTAACCCATCATCCATTACCCACATCAACCAATCACCTTCCCAAACCTCAAAAGATGACACATGTCATCACCACCCTTCACCTTCCTCATTTAATCACCAATCCCCATCACCATTCTCTAAACACTCCATCTAACCCACATCACCTCTCTCCAAAATCACCTCAACCCATACCCTACCCTAACCTACCCTATCCCCATTCTCTAACATCATCAACCACCCACACCTCAACTCATACCCTAATCCATCACCATTCTCTAACACCATCAACCATCCATATCACCACCCATATTCCTTACAAATCAACCCATCACTTTCCCTTAAAACACTCCAACAAAATCACCTCAACCCATACTTCTCTCATCATCAACCAACTAACCCACACCCTTCTCTCTAATCAAACAACCCCCATCAACCAATCAACCAATCTCATTCCCTCACCCTCTCATCATGATTGCCACATGGCACCATCTCCTTTCTCCTCCCAAAAATCAATACACCCACCTCTTACACAACCCATTCTCCTAAATCTAAACACCTCACCTCTACAACCAACCTAACACTCATTCCCCAAACAACCCCACTCCCCCATCAACCATCACTCATCTCATCCCACCAAACATTCTACTCAAATGGATTTAGGTAGGATCCAAACCATTTGGGTTGAAATACAATCAATTTCCCTCATTTACACAACTACCCTCACTTACACTCCAAATTTCATACCCTTCACTTCTAAAACCCATGCCATTTTCTATTCTTTCAACCTTTAACCCCATTATACCCTTCAAATCATCCTCCAAACACTATAAATACCCCTCCCCTCATCCCAAAAATGGTTACCAAGTTTTATCAAGTCTTACAAAAAAAAATTAAAATCTCTCCTCTTCTCTCCTCAAATCTCACACTAATCTTCTACCAAGACAAAAAAGTACATTCTCTCATATGCCATTAAGGACCTAAGAAACATAGAAGGAGAAGAAGAAAGAAAGAAAGAAGAGTGATCTTGAAGACTCAAGGTGGGTTCAAAGCATCCCCTCTCTCTCTATCCTCTCCTCCTCCCTCTTCTAAAATCCCCTCCTTTCCTTTTTATTTTATTTTAAATGAATGGCCTTTAAGGCTTAGATTTACAAGGATCATCTCCATCAATGAGATGATCCTATGATTGAGCCAAAAATGAATCCCATCTAGGATACAAATGCACCTACGTGGTACATTTTTTATTATTTACTTTAAATCAAAAGGATCGAGTTACGTAGAGATTACTGCCACTTGGCGGGAAGTAAAGGGTGCCTTTCTCCAACCAAGCTGCTTACCCAAATCCCTAGGTTCGATTAGATTAGTCCCTTATCCATCTCGAGTCACTAATGCCAAAAATGTCATTTTCGAAAAAATATACATCGGGTGACCATTCACACCCACTTACAACTTGAATGGTGACGACTCCAATTCATCGTAGATGTGGTCGTCTTAATGACGAAAATCACGTGTCTACAAAGACCAATGATGTGGCTTGTATGGGATTTTTGGACTCTTGAACAGACATATACTGAAGTGGTTTGACTTTGTAGACACCACATTTTTGCACTCACCTGATTAATTAATTCGCCAATCCGATCGCGTTCCCAATGATGGATGATTATTCCAATGTTTTTGTTTGTTACTAGATATGTTTCAAAAATTTGGATGAGGTATCTCAAACTAACAAAGCTGTAAAAATTACGCTATGTTAGGAAAATATGACCCCAAAAATATAGAAATCATCATTTTGCAGACAAAAAAAACTTTACGATAAAAATCACTAAAAAATTATCAAATTATCAAAATACCCCGAACATCAAAACATCCTTAGAGACCCTTTACGCTTAGGAAAATCCTT
This sequence comes from Akebia trifoliata, assembly GCF_017979445.1. Taxonomy (NCBI): domain Eukaryota; kingdom Viridiplantae; phylum Streptophyta; class Magnoliopsida; order Ranunculales; family Lardizabalaceae; genus Akebia; species Akebia trifoliata. The sequence continues at coordinate 94,544 of NW_028237025.1, forward strand.
TGGAACACATAAAACAACAAAACAAAATCAAATAAATCATTTCGCCAACTTTGACCAAATTCGACAAAATTAAGAAAATACCCCTCATAGGGTTCACGATCATTTCATGCCAAAAAATTTCGTAAATAATACAAACCAATAATCCCATTGAATTTCTTACGAAAAATCGATTCCAAAACATCCCGAAACATCAAAAACTGACTTGAAATGCAAAAGTTCTCTTCAGGGGCAAAATGATAATTTTTTAATTTTTAATTTTAAAATTAATAAATAAAATATTAATTAACATAAAGTAAAACCTTAATAAAATTAATTTAAAAATCTAAACCAAGTCAATCTCATAAGACTTAAGTCAAAATCCTAATTAAAACCCTAATCTAAAGGAACCAAATCAATCTCATAAGATTTAAGTCAAAACCTTAATTAAAACCCTAATCTAATAAAGACCAAGTCAATC